>NW_025214746.1:0-50000 GCF_004010195.1 Chiloscyllium plagiosum | reverse complement strand
ATTCAAAAGGGCCACAACACACTGCAGTACACCAGAACTGCAAAAAGAGGAAGAAGAACAACTATACAATGTATTCGCCAAAAACGGATACCCGTGCAATTTCATCAACAGATGCCTAAGGGAAAGACAACGGAATGAGGACATGCTCCGTATCCATGAACACCAACTAGCCACGAAACAACATGACTAGCTATCCTTAGTAGCCACACACTCAGATGACAAGCAACATGAGTTCGACTGGGACAACACTACTATTATAGGACAAGCCAAACAGAGAACAGCCAGGGAATTCCTAGAGGCATGGCACTCATCCACAGATTCAATCAATAAGCACATCGACCTGGACTCAATATACCGGCCACTGCCATTGACAGCTGGAACTGACAAGCGGAAGCGGCAGATTCAAACTACTACAAATGCCAGAGGAAAGATCACAGAAGCGCTTCACAGGAGGCTCCCAAGCACTGAGGATGTCACCTGGACAGGGGACGAAACGTCTGCAACACAAATTCCCAGCTCGGCGAACAGAACCACAACATTCTCTCTGTTTCTGGAACCAAAATGCTCTGGTAAAATCCTTGCATCCCAATTCTATTAATATATCCAATACAGGCTTTCCATTTTCATTTCCATTTCCTATATGAGCAGAAAGATTGCTACTTTGGTCCAATTAGCAACCAATTTGGTTATCTGTGAAACTCATTTCACATCAAGACACTTATAACCAACAGAGAATTAAACCATACCTGGTCTGGATTGAAACCTAGAACTAAATGCTGCCGTATCCTTGGTATTGAGCCACCCATTCACCACAATTATGAATCTAAAATATGTCAGGCATTGCTCTGTTACAAACAGAAGGTACACTACGTATTAGCTGAGACCAGTAAGTTTACATGCCAATTGAAGTGATTTTACCAAAAAGAATGTTTTTACATCTTTAAACTTCTCCGTAACTGAGGATATGGTTAAACAATATGCCATCTAACAGATTTTTACCTCCCACTTTATTTATCTGCAGGGGGTTAAGAAAGATTATAGAAACTAATATTTACGAAACAAATCACCTCAATTTTGTATTTCTGTGGTTTAACAACTTAATTTCACAAAAAAAACCTGAAGTTGAATTGTTATGTTTCAGCCAATGTTACTATCAGACAAGTCAGATTCCAAAATGAAATCTCGCTTGATAATCATATATTATTTTAGTTTTAATTTAACTTGGTGGTTTTCCACTGCAACATAAAACCAAATCGGCAGCCTTGTGTTTAACTATAAAACATAAGTTTACTGCACAAAAGAAACAAAAATAAAATAAACCAAGCTATTCATCTATAATTGTTTGAAAATTTTCAAAACAGGTGGCAAAATAATCCCATCTATTCCCCTACACCATCACATATACTTACTCAAAAACAACTACTGCTTTTCAGTTCTGGACCTATATGCAGTGAAGTCTTTTTCTTTGGTTCACACAACTAAGATCTTAGACCTTCTCAGCTTTGAATAACCAATACAAGTTTCTAGATAAACACTACTAGTATGGAAGATTTCGCAAACAGCACTTTTCCACTGAGGTAATTTACTTTCTTAACTACACTGAACAATCTCCTTTTTCTCTGAGAAATAAAACTTGCATCTGACTTCAGAACCCCTTCAAATTAAACCTAAAGGTTTTTAAACTACATTAAAAAAACAACTTGCTCATCAGAGACTCTGCTATGCCAACAGTTTAATATTTTGTTGAATATAAACAAACTTCCATTAACACCCCAGGAGTTCCATACTAGTTTAAAAATTACAGCTTCTCAAAAACTGATCTAGTTAATTCTTAAAACCTTTCACCAAAAAAAAACCCAACATTCAAATGCCACTAGTTTAAAATCCAAACTCATTTTAAGAAATGCTATACAAAAAAAACAAAATCACATGTTACATGGACTGTACTTAACACTAATAACAGAAGTAACAAAGGGGCATAAATTTACAGCATTCAAAATTATAAATAACAAGTCCATGTTTATTTTATTTGTTCCATTTCATCAAACGTTCAAAAAAAATGATGGTGAGGGTGCTGTTTTACATATGGAGATTCCTATGTTGAAGGATTCTGGTGGCAGGAATTCAAATGTAGCAGTTTACTTCAACTGAATAGGCTAGGGAAGATAAGGGTCACAATTTTGAAGTGTGCATGATCAGAGCCAGGTTACATGTTACAAGATTGGTTCTTTCCCCCAAAGGTCAGTGGACACGTGGAACACAACTAATAATTCGTTCAGTGAAGGCCATTATATGGAATATCTTAAAGTGAGAGTTGGACCTATGTCTCGCTGAGACAGAGCTGATATAATATTTATCTTTTGTATACAGTATGACAACATTAATCAAGACCAGCATGGTTCTTCAAGTTAAGCTTCAATTGGTGGGTTTCATAGAAATCTTCTAGCCGCCTACTGCCCGACTATAATTGCCTGTGTTCTATTTAGTTTTACATTTACCTTTGAAGTGACAAGGGTTTTGAAGGTTGTAAAGATCAGACAGTCTTTTAACTCATTGCTCGTCTTATTTAATGTGTGTCATTTAATCTTCTGGAAAATATTGTACCATGACTGGCAAAAATAAAATTACGTAATTTTAGATTATAGCATCTACTAAAATGCTAAAGTATCAGGTTTATTTTTCAAATGTCTCACTTTCACATTCTATGTATAATGGACAAACTGTAGGAATACAACAAATACCAACTGAGGAAATGTAGGTCACTCCTTCTCTCAAGCCACTCTGCCATTCAGTAACATTTTTGTGCTTCAAATTCCACATTCCCATCTACCCCCAATAACCTTTGATTCCCTTGACAAACAAAGATATGTCTACCTCTGCCTTAAAAATAATTCAGTGACTATCTCTATTGCCTTTGGAACCAGAGAATTTCAGTCAGTGAAAAGCATTTCTGTCCTGAGAGGGTGACCGTTAATTGTTAAATAGTGCAGCCTATTTTTGGACTCACCCACAAGAGGAAACAACTTTTCTACATTCACCTTGAAAAGACAACTCAGGATCTTATTTCCTGTTCAATAAAGTCATACCTCATTCATTTAAACTCCAACGGAAACATGCCCATTATAATACTTTCTTTATTAGACAGCCCACTCATCCCACTAAACTTCCCATC
This sequence comes from Chiloscyllium plagiosum, assembly GCF_004010195.1. Classification (NCBI taxonomy): domain Eukaryota; kingdom Metazoa; phylum Chordata; class Chondrichthyes; order Orectolobiformes; family Hemiscylliidae; genus Chiloscyllium; species Chiloscyllium plagiosum. The sequence goes on along the minus strand of NW_025214746.1, from coordinate 46,828 downwards.
AACCAACTAAACTTCCTCTGAAGCACCACTGATTCATTAGTTTTCTTCCTCAAATAAGACCACTGAAACAGGACACGGTATTAGACATGTGGTCTCATCAATGATCTCCCCAATAAGTAAATCTCTTCAAGGCAAGAAATAATTAATCAGGAAAATCTCAAGTTAGATCCAGTTAGCTGATCCCTAAACAGCTGTACACTAACTTTACTTAAAGCATGGTACACCAAATCCTCATTATCTACAAGGAAAAGGGGCACACATTTATGCAGATATTAGAAAATGCAGCTTCTACTACCCTGTAACTCTCCTATTTGCCACAAATGGTCATGCATCAGGCTGGATGAGTCTATGAGGGAATCGTAATATCCACACGGAGCCATGGATAGCATATCAGTAGATAAGTGAATGTAAAACTTTATTTTAAAATACACATTTCCAAATCTTAATGGAAAAAGCAGAAAGCTTAAAAGTTCGCCACTTCTGTTTTTATTCCAGTCAAGTATCTATGACATTTTGCTATTTGTTAAACACTTATTCAATGTGGTCAAAGCCAGACAAATTGGAAGCTCGGTGATCATTAAATTTACAGTGCATGATGCAGTTGACACAAAGATAGGTGAAGGGACAGGTGATGTTGAGGAAGAGGGAAGGCTGCAGAAAGACTTGAACAGGCTAGCAGAGTGGTAGATGGAATACAATATGGGCAAGTGTGAGGTTATGCACTTTAGTAGGAAGATAGGTGCAGGTTATTTTCTAAATAGGAAAGGCTTCAGAAACCCTAAGCACAAAGGGACTTAGTAGACCCAGTTCAGGATTCTCTTACAGTTAAGATCAGGTTCAGTTGGCAAGGAAGGCAAATGCAATGTTAGCATTCATTTCAAGAAGGTTGGATACAAGAGCAGAGATATACTGCTGAGCTTGTATAAGGCTCGAATCAGACCCACATTTGAAATATTGTGAGCGGTTTTAGGTTCCACGTCTAAGGAAGGAAGTGTTGGTGTTGAAATGAGTCCAGAGGAGGTTTACAAGAGAGGAATCCTGGAGATGAAGGGCTTGACATAGGAGGTGGTGTTCAGGACTCTGACTCTACATCATTTGATGTAGTTTAGAAGGATAAGAAGGGGGATCTGATTGAACCTTAACAGGATGGAGAGGCCTGGATACAGTGGACATGGAGATGGTGTTTCCGCTAGTAGGAGAGACTAGGACAAGTGCACAGTCTCAGAATGAAGGCACTGCCCACTGGAACTGAGAAGAAGCAGCATTTTTTCAACCAGAGGGCAATTCATTTGTGGAACTAATTGCCGTAGATGGCTGTGGAGGTCAAGTCACTAAGTGTATTTAAAACACAAATAGATTCTTGACTTATAAAGGGATCAAGGGTTATGGGGAGAAGGTAAGAGAATAGGTATGAGAATCATTTCAATCATCATCAAATGGCACAGCAGATTCAATTAGCCAAATATCCAAATTCTACTCCTTTATATCTTATGCTCTTGAGGCTTTTAAACAGTTCAATTCACCCACTAACAGTCAGGAAACTTAAAGAGCTCCTAAACCTCATCTATTCTCAACAAACATCCTGAATTTCTTAACATACACCAAACAACAGCATCTTATGATTATTGCTGAAAATATTTTGAAGTTCCTACGAGATTCACAAAAGCAATTTGAACCCTGTCTAATCAGAAATGTCAATGCTGCATTGTAAATTCAAACATGATTTAAGAACTCAGTGTGAAAAATACTGAGTCATTGTCTGGCTGCGGCAGTGGCTCAGAAATGTTAACTGAAGTATGACTATGCAAACAAATGCTGGAGATATTTCACTTGCTGCAGTTAACAACATCTCTAACATTTGTTCATTCCAGTACTGTATGCAAAATGTTGGTTGGGTGATATATCATCCAGAGTACTTTAATTTGGTGATTTAAGAAAACCAGTTGGGACTATATACGTAACAGGCACTTATATAGGTTTATAGATATAATTAATCTGTAATCAAATATATGTATTTCTAGTTACTTACAGGAATGAAGCATTATAGATTACACATCACAAGCTCCACCTCCTAATGATATTTAGAAGTGAACAAAATGGAAGAGAGATGCTCAACAGTTACAAAGGGAGCAAAACAATGGAGATCCTACAGGAATACAGAAAATGCATGGGGGAACCTGAAAAAGCAATTAATAGAGCAAAGAAGGGATTGAGATAAAATTAGGGAGAATTCCAAGGTAGGTTACAGGTACAAAAGGGGGTGAGAATAACCAGGTTAAGCCAGAGAACATTGGTAGAGTGTTAAATGAGTTCTTCACATGTGTCTTTTTTTTTGGGAGACGGAAGATGCAAGCACAGAATTCGATTAAATGACTTTGACATGCTTGAATAGATTGACACAAGCAGCAAGGAGGTATTGGAGATTTTGACAGACTTAAAAGTAGACAAATCCCCAGATCCAATGTTTTGTATCGCAGACTGCTGTGGAAGACAAGGGAGGATATTAAGGGCCCCAACCCAAATTTTTAAATCAACTCTGGTTACAGAGGAGGTACCAGAGGACAACTAATGAGGCACGAGATGGGTGGTAGAGAATCAGGAAACTGTAGACCAAAGAGTATAACATTAGTGATAGGGAAACTATTAGAGAAAATAGAGAATGAGAAAATAGAGAATGAGAAAATTTATCTCCATCTATAAAGGCAAAGTTTGATCAGAAAGAGTCAGCAATGCCTTGTCAGAGCGAGGTCATTCCTAACAAATCAAATGGATTTTTTGGCAGAGGCAACGAAGTGTTGGGTGAGGGTGGGACAGTTAACATAGTTTATATGAATTTCAACAAGATATTTGACAAGGTCCTACATGGGAATCTGATAAAGAAGATAAAATCTCACTGTATCTAAAATTGGCTGAATGACAGAAGACAGAGGGTGGCAATAAAAGGATATTTGTAACTGGTGTGCAACGGTGTACCACAGATATCAACTCGTGATCCTTTATTAAAATTGTGCGCGTGCAATCTTTTGTAAGAGAAATAAGTAATTGGCTAGGTGGTTGACAGTGGGGTGGAAGCAGGACGGTGCAAACAGAGTGGTAAGGTGGGCAGATCAGTGGCAGATTGAATTTCACACTGATAAATGTGAGGTGCACTTTGGAAAGAAGAACAAGACAAGGTAGTACTCAATGAATGGCAAGAAGTAAGAAGGCCAAAGGAACAGAGGGATCTCAGGGTACTTGTCTGGATTACTGAAGATGGTACAACAGGTCGATAGGGAATTTAAGAAGCCATAGAGGATGCTTGTCTTTCTTGTTGCTTAGAGGGGATTTGAGGAAAAGTTCTTTTTTAAACCCAGGGGGATGGTCTGGATGACTGAGATGGTAGTTGAGGCAGGAAACCTCACAATCTTTAAACAGTACTGGATGAGCACTTGAAGAGCCACAATATTCAAGGCTATGAGACTAATGGAGTACTGGTGAAGAGAAAACAGCTACCATTTCGGGTCCAGTGACTCTTCCTCAAAAGTGATGGTAGCTAGAAAGATGTCAGTTTATACATTTTCCCAGCTACCATCAGTTTTGAGGAAGGGTCATTGGACCCTAAACACTAACTCTGATTTCTATTCACAGATGCTGCCAGATCCGCTGAGTGTTTCCAGCAAATTTTGTTTTTGCTTCTGATTTACAGCAGCCATAGTTCTTTTGGTTTTTATGGGGTATTGATAGACTTTTGGCAATATAAACTTGATGGGCCGAATGGCCCTTTCTGGACTGTATAATTCTATGACCCTTAATTTACTGATGGCAGAGATTTAAAAACAAGATCTGCATCCGAATTTGATCACAGTGGTTCCCAATTTACAAACAATCGAATTATGAATGCTCATACAAGTACTTATGAGCACAATTCCATATATGGTGTTGTATGTTGAAGATCTGACATTTAAACATTGCCTGTGCTTACAAATGGCAGCTATCCATTGTCCTGCAGTGTGCTCAACTTGTGAACAGACGCCTATTTGCAACCTGGAGACTGCCTGAGTTAAAAATCTGACTATTATCAATGATAGGGGCTTTTAACTCTTGCACTTCTTCAGAATTCAAAGTATACAACTTTGAATTAAAACCTGGCCACTATTACAGCTTCCAGACTACAACATTTCAAAATATCATCCCTTTCCTAAAAGGCAGAAATGACAACATGACAAAGTGACAAAGTGTCAGCCACACCCAGAATTTCCACTCTCTTTTAAAAGGATAGATTCCTTTTGGGAGTAGAGAGAGCAATAAATATAGCATATCAAGTTTCAAACAAATATAATCTGTGGAAAAAATATAAAATAACTTGCATGACTCTACTAATTCTGTGTAAAAGAAATCTGAAAGTTTAGATTTTATTCTACATTGATTTTTCACTGACACTACTGACTACAAGTTTAAGAATACCATCTGCAGAATTTTATTGCACATCTGGTTAATGAAAGAGATTAACAGGTAGTCGAATATCTTGAACAAATGCTTTCAAAACAGATTGCATGAAGAGTTACGGACCAATTAAAGGAATAGACTTTGTTGTGCTCTAATTTATTTTTATGCTTGAAGTGAAAACAGGGTAAACAATGTAAAAACACATAGCAATTTATACATCAGATGAATGTATATCAGATATTGTTACCTGTACCAGTCCTCAAGCCAACTGCAGATGATCCTGGTCTACGACTGGTACCAACCATACGCCGTGAACTGGGAGCTTTTGAAGACGTGGAGCTAGCAGAAGATGGCCTATTTCCATCCACCGAATCATCTTCATCAAAATTCTTATCTAGATTAAAGAATAAAAAAAATGAGGAAAATGTCTTCAACAAACACTCCAAAGTATGCTTCAATATAAATAGAGCCATTCTCTACCCTTAGCTGCCAATCAGAGGTGCCACTTTCAACAGTACACATCACTGCTCTATTATCTGGTGACCCCCATTTCTTTTCAAAATGACATCAGAAACACCTCTGAAAAGACTGCAAATTTCTGATCTTTTGTCCATTATATGTTCTACTCTCTTTACATTACATTTAGTGCATTTTAGTTCACTCACTCCTATGCGAAAATGTACAACTATCTCTTACAAGCACAAATTTTTTTGCAGATTAGTCTTCTCATCATCCTGCCCTTTAGCAATCGCAATCACCTCCTCTCCTTCAACAAATTCTATTTGCAATCAATCCAGACAATGATCAATCATGCTCCCACGTGCTAGGAGCCTAAGCACACATTGTCCACTGAGCATTAAAACAAATACTCGTGATATGTTGGAGTGTATGTGTCAGAGTCTAAACGGAATATTCAAGATGACCCTAATGGTGGAAAGATATTGTAACTCTGTTTCAAAGTCTTTAATGACAAAGGCACTATCAAACAAAAACGGGAAGTAATAGGCAATCTCTATTGCTATTAAAACCCACAGAAAGAGTCTGCCTCAAGCATCTCACGGGAGGCGTTAGCAGGACGGCTCGAACAGCTGTCATCAATTTCCTTTGACAAATAAAATGTCAGCTTCATTATCTATTCCAGACTCTTCTGACCTCAATATTAAACAGCTGCATGGTCAAAGGCAATATTAGTGCTTATACTGGTACACTACATCAGATCATCTTTTTGGGAATCTGCGTGTGAATTAAAACGTAAGTACTGTTTCTTAACCCACATTTGACTAGTTAGCCTCTTCATGAACTGCAGTAGAGGTCTAAACATTAATATGGATAATGAACAATACACAAGATACCTTTTCAATCTGACTTCAAATATGTTCTTAATATCATAAAAAAGACACTTGCCCAGAGCATTTACTTTATATAAGACACTTAAAAACAGTTATAATTTAAAAAACGATATGCTTCAATAATGCAGAAAGCAATGCTTCCCCCACTGTCAAGAAAAAACGCATCGCTAGTTTCCCAGCAACACATAGTTCAGAAACTAGGAAGAGGTTTGTGTGTTTAATAACAGTGAATCTATTTTTGAATAGGAGAGGATTGATTGTGTCCCTAAAATATGGGTTTAACACATTCTTTAATTATATCAACATAATGTTCATTACAAAGCCAAACAACTTGAAAAACTACATGCGCTGATGAAAGACAATTTTACCCACCAAATGTAGTCAGTCAAATCATTCAGAATCAACTTTCTACCTACCTGGTCTTAACAGAAAAATCATATCACGTATGAACTTAGCTGCAAGGTAATCAGGACCCATACAATGTAACAATAAAGCAGCAGTGGAGGTGATGTTGAAGACAGGAGGATATGATAGGAACCCAACCATGATTTTTATACTATTACAGCTAAAGATTGTGTCATGAGTTATCGTCTATACAATTATTCACTTATTCAAACATCATATTTATGTCCTAAACAGTTTGGAATCAGTGTCCAAGTGGGGGCAAGTTTTAAAAAAATCCCAATCAGAAACAAATAACCATGGTCAGTGTTTGGATTTGACAGGTCCATCTGTGACATCACCAGTCGACTAAGAGAGAGATGGTAATTATCCAAGCTGACGTGTACAGGGTGACTTCATGGAAAACCAATGGGAAGGTTTCTGTAGTAATAGTCATACACTCAAGTTGATGAACAGGGGATGTGGAGGAGAGAGAGCAGGAAGAAATGAGGAGTGAGTCAGGTTTTATTTCGGGTATTTACTTCTGATATTTTACCAATAGAATCACAGTAATAATCCATTAACTTAAAACGTTAAAAAGATGACATTTTTTTTCAAAAATAAAGCATATAAATTGCATATTAAAGAAAACACTAACTTTAAAAGTAAACCATTACTTCTACTATTTAAAATTGAACTTTTATTTTCATAATTTTATCATCTTAAGCTTCTGAACAGAAAAATTATAAGGGATTAAATGCTTGAGAAATAGAGTAGCTGCACAAAATTTGTTCTGCCTCCTGACAGAAAACTCCACAATTGCAACTAAACCAACTCGATAAGAATTTCCTTTTTGGCTATGCAATTCGCAATTCAGTTAATGAACCCATTTGACTTCTGATTAAAAATAAAAACATGAATTATAAAAATAAAAGCAACTGAAAGATTAAAAAGGAAATATTAAGCAAACAAAATATAAATACAGTAAAAATACAAACCAATTTTAAAACTTTTTCCATGGGGTGGGGTGGGTGTGGGAAGCGGGAAGAGGTATAGTGGTAACGTCATTGCATCTGTTTTTATCTACAAGACAAAGTTTTCGTTTAACACCTCAGCTATACCTCGAACTCCCAACTGGAAATCACCATATTGGACCTTACTCCTCCATTAATTAATCTTTACTTATAAACGCTTATTTAAAAAAAACTCGGAGATTCCCCTTTCCAATATTTTTCATGATCCCATTTTGTTTTTCGAACTTGCTTTTGCATTTCTGTTCTGAACATTCTGTATTCGGCATGGTTCTCAATCTTGTTTACTGCCCGATATTTAGCGTAAGCACAGCTTTTTCTTCTTTAACTTAATTTCTGTCTGCTTTGTCATCAGGGAGATCTGGATTTGTTTCCCCTCCCACTTATGAGGTAACAAACCTCAATGGGGTCTGAGCCATCTCCTCTTCAACAGTAACCTCCTGTTCAGCTATTATTTCTTTTTCCCACCAATCTTTGGTTCTAAACCTATATCATCCAGTTCGGTTTTTGATTCAATGAAGTCAGTTTTCCATCAGTTGATTACTCTCTCAGCACTGACTAATTTTATTTTGCACCATCACTCTAAACCTTACAATACAATTATCATTATCCCATAAATGTTTCCCCACTTATCACATGATCTACTTGATCCACTTCATCCTAAATCCTCTCTTGTAAATTGGAAAATCAACTGAGATCTAATAAAATTCCAATGATCTGATTACAAGTTAGACATAATATAGTTTTAAATTGATATGTCAGATTGAAATTGTTGTAAAGTCTATCACAAACTAAAAGGGACAAAATATCACAGCAATTACATTGGTGCTTGATTCTAAAATTTTCAAATATGTGCAAACTATAGGGGATAAAGATAGCTCTGCAATTAGCTTACAGACATACATTTATGAAACATCACTTTATAAGAAAGACATCCTGAAACAGATTGCACATTTCATAAGTCTCAAATAACAAACCGTAAATTTGAAATAGTAGTCAGATGATAATACATTCAAACTCAATTAAAATCCAAGTATTTTCTGCACGTTTGGAGATAAACTGTTCTTACTACCCAGTTCCATAGCAAATATAAAAAAATTGATGGATGGATCTGTCAGAGGCTAATCACCTTAGCCCCAGGGTATCATTTCAGGAGTTTCTCAGGGGAGGGTGCTTGATCCAAACAGCTTCAGCTGCATTCTCAACAACCTCCATTCGTCACTAAATCAGATACCAACCAGATATCCTAAATTAATCTAATCCCATTTGCCAGCATTTGGCCCATATCCCTCTAAATCCTGCCTATTCACTTACTCATCCAGATGCCTTTTAAATGTTGTAATTGTATCAGCCTCCACCACTTCCTCTGGCAGCTCAATCCACATACACACGCTCTGCATGAAAACGTTGCACTTGTGTCCCTTTTAAATCTTTCCCCTCTCACCTTAAACCAACATCCTTTAGCTTTGGACTCCCTTACCCTGAGAAAAAGACCTCGGCCATTCACCCTATTCCATGCCCCTCGTAATTTTATAAACTTCTAGAAGGTCACCCCTCAGCCTCTGATGCTCTAGGGAAAATAGCCCCGGCCTATTCAGCCTCCTCCCGAAAGGTCATACCCTCTAACCCTAGCAACATCCATGTAAATCTTTTTTGCAACCTTTTCAGTTTAACAACATTGTTCCTACAGCAGGTGGACCAGAATTAAATACAGTATTCTGAAAGTTGTTGAAACATTCTCTGTAAGGAAGAAGGTATTTGGCCCAAATCAGATAGAAGGTTTAGGGCTTTGTTGTTTCAGACACAATTATATAAACTTAGATTAATAAGTTTCAGAAAGATATGCTCAAAAACAGTTCAGTTTTATATTTTAAAAGCATGCATGAGACAATGTGCATTAATTTGTATGGTTATTTTGAGTTTGAATTTGCTTTAATATCAACAATTATTGTAGAATCATATATGGATTTTCTAAATAAAGGATACTGATTGGCTTAGGAGAAAGTGAGGACTGCAGATGCTGGAGATCAAAGTCGAAAAGAGTGGCGCTGGAAAAGCACAGTAGGTCAGGCAACATCCCGATTAGAGGCTTATGCCTGAAAAGTCGATTCGCCTGCTCTTCGGATGCTGCCTGATTTGCTGTGTTCTTCCAGTGTCACACTTTGATACTGATAGACTGAGTTGATCATTGGAATGATAGTTAATCCCTAGAAGATAACATTGTATGTACTAACAGACACACTAATTGCTTTGCTGGTACCATCTCATGAATCTGAGGGTTAAACTTAAGAGAAACAAGCTCTAACATGCCGCATGTTAGGCTAGTTGAACGCATGATGTTGGAGGACATTAGGATGGATAGAGGATTGGCTAACTAATAAAAAGACAGAGTTTGGGATGTGGGGGCCATTTTCAAAAATGGAGTACCACAAGAATCAGTGCTGGGGCCACAGTTATTCACAATATATATTAATAGCTTGGATGAGGAAAGTGCATGTACCATAACCAACGGTTGGAGATGACATAAACATAGTGGGAAGGCAAACATTTATGATGACAGAGCAGATTCATCAGGCTGAGTGACCTACTTCAGCGCCTACAGCATCTGGTCTTAGTAAAGGATTGATTTCATAACATGATCAACCTGTGAAAAGAGTGATTCAGGGAACATTTGGAAGTAATTACACTCAAATAACCATCACTTTAAAGAAACGAAATAGGAATTGAACATATACTCAAACCAAGACTGATTATGGATTATACGTGCCTGTGTAGGCATCACCCAGTCAATTATGAATCTATTCATGCAATGTCTGAATTAAATCAGCATTCAAAGAAATTTCTAATCATGCTATCTATTGTGGTTGGGAAGGAGTTAATAAAGGGCAATATTTTGGTAGTTGCAGGTGTGCAGAAAAGGAGGAGGAAACAGCACCCCAGCCAACTGAGGATTCGTGTTCCATTTTGGAGTGGCAATGTCCACTACTTGATTAAGTGCCATTTCTATTGTACTTGTTGTGATAATTTAATAAATTGGCAAACTTTGTCTAAACACACTTAAACCTAGAGTGGTCTCATATTTAGCATGCACGACAATTAAAGTTCAATTAGTTTGAGGAATACTAGAATGCCATTCTGAGAAAATTATAATTATTGCAGTAAACCTTCGTGCAACTTCAAATATTTTTTGCATAACATTGCTACACAAGCTGGTGGGTATCTTACAATAATGATTTACACGGGAAGACACTTGACTGCCAAATAAGCACTGCCAAAATGTTTTAGACAGACATTTCCTTCCAGATGCATAAATTTATAAATATCTGTCAAACATTGTTTGCTAACCAAGACATTTTTGTTTGCAATTCATTTCTTATTCAAGCCCAAGTCATTCATCAGATTTCATATTCTCTCTAGTGCAAAAACCGGCGACAGCCACCTCGGCCTCACTCCAGCATACTTGTTGCTGAGGCCGTTATCCAAAGCCATATCCAGACCCGACCAATTCAACACACTCCCACCATCCATAAACTTCAACTCTCTCAAAACTGCTTTGCATATTCAATACAGCACCAAGTTACGCACAAACTTTGTCTTTTCTGATCTGCATTTGCTCTAAATTCCACATGCTGTCAATGCAAAATTCTTTTTGAGCTTTAAATTCCCTTCAAGGATTTTAGCAAGCCATTTGATAAGGTTCCCATGGTAGGCTCATTCAGAAAGCAAGGAGGCATGGGCTACAGGAAAATTTGGCTGTCTGTGTACAGAATTGAGTGGCCCATAAAAGACAGAGGCTGGTAGCTGATGGAAAGTATTCAACCTGGAGCTCAGTGATGAGCAGTGTTCCGCAGGGATCTATTCTGGCACCGCTGCTCTTTGTGATTTTTATAAATGACTTGGATGAGGAAGTGGAAGGGTGGGTTAGTAAGTTTGCTGATGGCACGAAGGTTGGAGGAGTTGTGGATAGTGTGGAGGGATGTTGTACGTTGCAACAAGACATTGACAGATGCAGAGCTGGGCTGAGAAGTAGCAGTTAGAGTTCAACCTGAAAAAGTGTAAAGTGATTTATTTTGGAAGGTCAGATTTGAATGTAGATTACACGGTTAAAGGCAGTATTGTCAGTGTGGAGGAACAGAGGGATCTTGGAATCCACATCCACAGATCCCTCAAAGGTGCCACCCAAGTTGAGAGGGTTGTTAAGAAGGCACATGGTGTGTTGGCTTTCATTAGCAGGGGGATTGAGTTTAAGAACCGCAAGGTTATGCTGCAGCTCTATACAGCCCTGGTTAGACCACATTTGGAATATTGTGTTCAGTTCTGGTCACCTCATTATGGGAAGGATGTGGAAGCTTTAGAAAAGGTACAAAGGAGATTTATCAGGATGCTGCCTGGACTGGAGGGCATATCTTATGAAGAAAGGTTGAGGGAGCTAGGGCTCTTCTCATTGCAGCGAAGAAGGGTGAGAGGTGACTTGACAGAGATTTACAAGATGATGAAAGGCATAGATAGAGTGAATAATCACAAAGACACATAATTTTAAGGTGATTGGAGGACAGATTTGGGGAAATGTCAGAGGTAGGTCTTTACACAGACAGTGGTGGGTGCGTTGAATGGTGGTAATAGAGTCAGATACATCAGGGACATTTAAACGACTCTTGGATAGGCACATAGATGACAGTAAAATGAAGAATATGTAGGTTAGTCTGATCTTAGAGTAAGATAAAAGACTGGCACGACATCGAGGGCCGAAGGGCCTGTACTGTGCCATACTGTTCTATATTCTATGTTCTTTCCTCATAAAATAATCCACTATTCCCGATACTCATCTCGTTAACATTCTCTAAATTAGCATATCTTTTTTTTAAAGAAATCAAAACTATAAGCAGTACAGGCTAGTGATGAGGTTGGTTGTCACTAGAAAATGAAAGGAAATGACAGGCCATATGAATGTCACTTTGTACTAAGGAACTAAGCAAGCAGGAAAAATTGATAGTAGGACAAACTTACATAACATTCAGAATAAAGTGCAAATTTTTAGAATGCAAATAGAAACAAACATTGACTCTTTCTTTCTTTATGAACACAGTCGCCCAAGGCTGCGAATTTTGTGTTCTTTCAGTTTTGCTTGTTCTTGACCTTTTTGTCAGCTTTTTATTCGTGATGCATTGACCTTTTTATCCTTTAATGAACTATCTGGTTTGTCAAGAGCAAAATACTGTGTTTGCTGGAAATCTGATATAAACACACAATGTTGGCAGATCTGGCAGCATCCATTGAAATGGAAACAGAGTTAATGTTTCAAGTCCAGCGTGACTTCTTCAGGAAGCATTTATATTTATCAGTGAAGGATAAAAGATTAGCACATTGTGAGCGGAGGGGGGTTGCTGGAGGAGGTTAAAAACTGCAGAGAAGTTTCTCAGAGAAACAAGGACAGAAATAGTAAACATACGACAACATTTAAAAGGAGTCTGGATGGGTATATGAATAGGAAGGGTTGAGAGGGATATGGGCCAAATGCTGGAAATGGGGCTCAATTTAGTTAGGATATCTGGTAGGCATGGACGAGTTGGACCAAAGGGTCTATTCCTGTGCTATATATCTCTACACTCCAAATAGGTATGATTTAGTAGCAGTTACTGAGACATTGTTACAGGGATTCAGAAGTGCGAGCTGAATGCCCACTAGTACTCTGTTTCGGACAGATAAGACAGAAAGGAAAAGGAGGTGCTGCAACTTTGTTACTAAAGGAAGGGATCAGTGTTACATTGGAGATCAAGATGCAGAATCAGTGGAAAGAACAAACTGCTAGGGAAAACAAATGCTTGATGGAAGTAATCCATAGATCCCCTGACAGCAGTTCCACAAGGCAATAAACCTCGAAACATTGTAGATTGTAAGAAAGGTATGATAACAATCATGGGTTATTTAAATATACAGAGACTGGATTAATCAAACGGGCAAGAGCAACCTCAAGTGAGAAGTCGGAGAGTATTAGAGGTTGGTTCCCCAACATATTGCTCCAAGAAGCAACGAGGGAGAAGGCTATTTTGGATTTACTATTGTGTAATAAGGTAAGATTAGTTGATTATCTTGCGTAAAGGATACTTTAGGAAAGACTGATCATGCCATGCTGAAATTTCAACTTCAGTTTCAAAATGAGAAACTGGAGCCAACACGAGAGTTCTGGTGTTAAACAGAGATAATTAGATAAGCACCAAGACAGATTTAGCCTTAATGGACTGGGCAGAAAAATTGAGAGATATGACAGTTGAACAGTGCTATATATTTAAGAAAATATTCAATCCTTCCCAAATAAATATATTCCAGAAAGGAAGAACGATTCTAAGAGAGGGAGGAAAAATGGTAAAGCAAGAAAGCTAAAGATAACACCAGGACAAAACTAAGGCATATCACATTGCAAAAGTAAGTGGGAAACGTAAAGACCAAAAAAGGCTTACTAAAACAGTAATAAACAAACTAAAGGTTAATTATAAATGATGACAAGTGCAAAATATAAAATCATCAACAGCAAAAAGATTATAGCTAAAATGAGCATTGGCCCCTCAGAACACGAGATTGCAGAGTTGACAGTGCAGAACAAAGATTTGCACAGGCATTAGAACAATATTTGCCTCAGTTTCCAGATCCACCACCATGTAAATATATCATAGAACATCGACCCTACAAAGAAATCCCACGCAGACCAACTACCTTATCCTATTCCTGTCACCCTTCTTTTCCTATGGCTAACCTACCTTGCCTGCACATCCCTGGACACTATGGGCAATTGGCATGGAAAAATCTATCTAACCCACATATCTTTGGACGATGGGAGGAAACCCCCACAGACACGGTAGAATGTGCAAGCTCCACATAGACAGTTACCCACAGCTGGAATCGAATACAGGTCCCTGGTGCTCGAAGCAGCAGTACTAACTACTGAGCCAACGCAACTTGATATAACAGGTAATGTCACGTAGAAATTACAGAAATGGAGGAACATAAAACTATTATTTCCACTTAAGAAAAAGTACTGATCAAACGATTGGGATTAAAGGCAAACCAGTCCCCATGATTTATATCAGAGGGTCTTACAGGAAGTGGCAGCAGAGATAGCGGATGCATTGGTAAATTCTCTACAGAAATGTTCTATTGGATTGGAAAAAAAATGCTAATGTAATGCCCTTATTCAAAAAGGGAAGGAAACAAAAAGTAGGAAACCACAGACAAGTTTTTTTAACATCTGTCATGGAGTCATAGTCATAAAGAGGTACAGCACAGAAACAGACCCTTCGGTCCAACTCGTCCATGCTGGCCAGATATTCCAACCCAATCTCGTCCCAACTGCCATCACTTTGTCTCTATCCCTCCAAACCCTTCCTGTTCATATACCCATCCAGATGCCTTTTCAATGTTGCAATTGTACTGGCCTCCACCACTTCCTCTGGCAGCTCATTCCACACACATACCACCTTCTGCATGAAAGTATTGCCCCTTAGGTCTCTTTTATATCTTTCCCCTCTTACCCTAAACCTATGCCCTCTAGTTTTGGACTCCCCCATCCCAGGAAAAAGACTTTGTCTATTTATCCTATCCATGCCCCTCATGATTTTATAATCCTTTATAAAGTCACCCCTCAGCCTCCAAGGAAAACAGGCCCAGCCTATTCAGCCTCTCCCTATAGCTCAAATCCTCCAACCCTGGCAACATCCTTATAAATCTTTTCTGAATCCTTTCAAGTTTCACAACATGCTTCAGTTAGGAAGGAGACTAGAATTGCATGCAATATTCCAACAGCGGCCTAATCAATGTCCTATACAGCCGCAACATGACCTCCCAACCCCTGTACTCAATACTCTGACCAATAAAGGAAAGCATACCAAACGCCTTCTTCACAATCCCGACTACCTGCGACTCCACTTTCAAGGAACTGTGAACCTGCACTCCAAAGTCTCTTTGTTCAGCAACATTTCCAGAACCTTACTATTAAGTGTATAAGTCCTGCTAAGATTTGCTTTCCCAAAATGCAGCACCTCACATTTATCTAAATTAAACTCCATCTGCCACTCCTCAGCCCATTGGCTCATCTGATCAAGATCCCGTTGTAATCTCAGGTAAGCTTCTTTGCTGTCCACTACACCTCCAATTTTGGCGTCACCTGCAAACTTACAAACTTAAGCTCACATCAAAATCATTTATATAAATGATGAAACGTAGTGGATCCAGCACCAATCCCTGTGGCACTCCACTAGTTCCAGGCCTCCAGTCTGAAAAACAACCCTCCACCACCACCCTCTGTCTTCTACCTTTGAGCCAGTTCTATATCCAGTTGGCTAGTTGTCCCTGTATTCCATGAGATCTAACCTTGCTCACCAGTCTCCCATGGTGAATCTTGTCGAACACCTTACTGAAGTCCATATAGATCACGTTTACTGCTCTGCCCTCATCAATCCTCTTTGGTACTTCTTCAAAAACCTCAATCAAGTTTGTGAAAAATTATTTCCCATGCACAAAGCCATTAGAATCCATGCTTTAGAAATTAGTAACAGGATACTTGGAAAGTTAGTACACAATCCAGAGTTAGAATTTTTTTTAAAACAGATGGGTAAATTATGTTTGACTAAAGTTATCAGAGTTTTTCAAAGAATGCAACAAGAAAAGTTGATAATGGGGGTCTGACAGATGCAGTATAGCTGAACTTCCAGAGGCATTTGATAACATGGCACGCAAACCATTAATATACAAGGCGAGAGCACGTGGGGTTGGGCAAATACATTAGTCTGGACAGAGGACTGGCTAACCAAAAGAAAGACGACAGTCCGGATACACGGGTCATTTTCTGATTGGCAAACTGCAAGTAGTGGGCTACCACAGGGTTCAGTCCTCAGGCACCAACTATTTACAACCTGTGCTCATGACTTGTATGCAGGGATAGAATATAATATAGGTAAATTGGAAGATGACACTAAAATAGGCAGGAAAATAGGCTGCAATGAAGAAATAAGAAATTTACAAATGGATATGGGTAGATTTGGTGAATAAGCCAAAATGTGGCAGATGGAATTAAATGTGGATAAGTGTTTAAGTTTTCAATTGGTCAGAACAACAGAAAGGAAACTTCAAAATGCTTCCGTCTAGAGGGATGTGTATCTCCTTGTGCACGAGTCACAGAAAGCAAGCACACAGGTATCGCAGGTAATAACGAGGGCAAATGGAATTTTGGCATTTATTGTGAAAGAAATGGTTTGGTCTTGGTCCCCTTACTTGAGGAAGATTGGAATTGCATTGGAAACATTCTGAGAGGTGGCACGGTGGCACAGTGGTTAGCACTGCTGCCTCACAACGCCAGAGACCTGGCTTCAATTCCTGACTCAGGCAACTGTCTGTGTGGAGTTCGCACATTCTCCCAGTTTTTGCGTGGGTTTCCTCCGGGTGCTCCGGTTTCCTCCCACAGTCCAAAAATGTGCAGGGTAGGTGAATTGGACATGCAAAATTGCCCATAGTGTTAGGTGAAGGGGTAAATGTAGGAGAATGGGTTTGGGTGGGTTGCTCTTCGGAGGGTCGGTGTGGACTTGTTGGGCCCGAATGGTCTGTTTCCACACTAAGTAATCTAATTCCAGAGAAGGAAGGCCTGTTTTATGAGGAGAAATTAAGCAGTTTCAGTCTTTACTCACTAGAGTTCAGAAGGACTAGAGGAGATCTAAGATTAAAAAGGGGATTGACAAAGTAGCCAAAGAGCCAATTTGAGAACCACAGATTACACAAGTTTTGATTAAAGCGTGGCAGATTTAAAACAGAGAACAGGAAGCATTACTTCTCTCAAAGGGCCTTGAATCTGTAGAGTTCAGTACCTCAGAATCCAGTGGACAATAAATAAATTTGAGCAGATAAACAAATTTTTAACATGTTTTGAGTTAATGGGTTATAGGGAGCAGGCAGGAAAGGGGGTGGGGGGTGTGAGATGTTAAAGGGTTAATTTGTTCTGATAAGTTCTGTCTTACAGGCAGGATGTGACAATCTAATGATACTCTGTAAAGGCTGCAGGTTAAGGAATAACCCGAACACTCGCTATTTTATGGAATAACCTCATCACACGCTGTTTTCAGGAATAACCTAGTCACACGTTGTTTTCAGGAATAATCTAATCACACGCTGTTTTACAGAATAACCTAATCTCTCACTTTTTGGGTAGCAAAGGGTTGTGTCTTGTGTGCATGACTGACTGTGATGTAAAACCTCATATAAGGGGAGGACGGTTCCCTTGTTCGGACAGCCTCGCTTGACACGCTCCACAAGTATCGCAAAGAGCACGAAGCAATCCTCCAAAAGTTTGTACTTGCTGAAATAAATCATGGCTGTTCACAGAAGTTGGCAGATTGTAGTTGCATCATGCGTGTAAGAATCTCAAGAAGGGAACCTCACAGGGGTGTAAGACGGAGTTGAAATCAGCCATGATTTGGGAAGAACAACAGGAAGGCATAGGTTCTGGGTCAATGGAAGGATTCTTGGCAGTGTGAATGTGCAGAGGGATCTTGGCGTCCATGTACATAGATCCCTGAAAGTTGCCACCCACGTCGATAGTGCTGTTAAGGCAGCATACGGTGTGTTAAGTTTCATTGATAGAGGGATTGAGTTCCGGAGCCGCAATATCATGCTGCAACTATACAAAACACTAGTGCAGCCGCACTTGGAATATTATGTACAGTTCTGGTCGCCATATTTCAGGAAGGATGTGGATGCATTGGAAAAGGTGCAGAGGAGATTTACCACGATGCTGCCTGGTCTGGAGGGAAGGCTTTGAGGAACAGCTGAGACCTTGGGTCTGTTCTCATTGGAAAGGAGGCGGCTAAGAGGGGTTTTGATAGAGACATACAAGACGATCAGAGGATTAGATAGGGTAGACAGTGAAAATCTTTTTCCCAGGATGATGACATTAGCTTGTACGAGGAGGCATAACTACAAATTGGGGGGTGATAGATTTAAGACAGATGTCAGAGATAGGTTCTTTACTCAGAGAGTGATAAGGGTGTGGAATGCCCTACCTGCCAATGTAGTCAACTCAGCCACATTAGGGAGATTTAAACAATCCTTGGATAAGCACATGGATGATAATGGGATAGTGTAGGAGGACAAGCTGAGAATAGTTCACAGGTCGGCGCAATATTGAGGGCCGAAGGGCCTGTTCTGCGCTGTATTGTTCTATGTTCTATGATCATATCAAGTGGTAGAGCAGGACTGAATGACTATATTGTCTATAGCCACTCCTAGTTCTTCTAAAATATATAGGAAATGCTTTCCATCATTTGTACAAATGATCTGGATGTGATAACAGGAGGTACAGTTAGTAAGTTTGCAGATGACACTAAAATTGATGGTGTAGTGGACAGCGAAGGTTACCTCAGAGAACAAGATAATCTTGATCAGATGGGCTAATGGGCCGAGAAGTAGCATATGGAATTTAGTTTTGATAAATGTGAGGTGCGGCATTTTGGAAAGGCAAATCAGGGCAGAACTTATGTACTTAATGGTAAGGCCCAAGGGAACGTTGCTGAACAAGGAGACCATGGAATGCAAGTTCACAGTTCCTTGAAAGTGGAGTCGCAAGTGGACAGGATAGTGAAGGCGAAGTTTGGTACGCTTGCCTTTGTTGGTCAGAGCATCGAGCGTAGGAGTTGGGAGGCCATGTTGAGGCTGTACAGTACATTAGATTAGATTAGATTAGATTAGATTACTTACAGTGTGGAAACAGGCCCTTCGGCCCAACAAGTCCACACCGCCCCGCCGAAGCGCAACCCACCCCTACATTTACCCCTTACCTAACACTACGGGCAATTTAGCATGGCCAATTCACCTGACCTACACATCTTTGGACTGTGGGAGGAAACCGGAGCACCCGGAAGAAACCCACGCAGACACGGGAAGAACGTGCAAACTCCACACAGTCAGTCAGTCGCCTAAGGCGGGAATTGAACCCGGGTCTCTGGCACTGTGAGGCAGCAGTGCTAACCACTGTGCCACCGTGCCGCCCATTAGTTTGACCACTTTTGGAATACTGCGTGCAGGTCTGGTCTCCCTGCTATAGGTGGGATGTTGTGAAACTTAAAAGGGTTCAGAAAGTAGTTACGAGGATGTTGCCAAGTTTGGAGGGTTTTTGCTATCGGGAGTGGCTGAATTGGCTGGCGCTATTTTCCCTGGAATATCCGAGGCTGAGGGGTGACCTTCAAGGTTGAGATAGGATAAATAGACAAGGTCTTTTCCTCAGGTTGTGGGATTGGAAAACTAGAGAGCAATGTTTAAGGTGAGAAGGGAAAGATTTCAAAGTGACCTAAAGGGCAACTTTTTCACGCAGACAGTGGAGTGTGTGCAGAATGAGCTGCCAGAAGTAGTGGAGGAGGCTGGTACAATTACAACATTTAAAAGCCATGATGTAGAGGTGTCAGTGTTGGACTTGGGTGGACCAAGTTAAAGATCACACAACCACCAAGTTATAGTCCAATTGCTGAGATGTCACCTTTCTTTTATAAAATCTAATGTTATATTGAGAATGTGACTTGAAAGAAGTTCTGAGATTTACATATTAATGAACCTGCAGCCCATTCTAAAAGGTGAAAGACTTGACAGCAATCTAGATTTGTTCAATATATCATTTCAGTAGTATGACACTGTGATCTTCTGCTGAAAATTCTGTGTGCTATAATCCTATTCCACAGCTACCTGGAGCAGTGCTCCAAAAGGAGCACTTGGAAATAAACCTGTTGGACTATAACCTGGTGTTGTGTGATTTTTGACATTTAAAGGGCAACTGGATGGGTATATGAATAGAAAAGGTTTAAAAGGACATGGGCCAAAAGTTGGCAAACAGGACTAGATTTATTTAGGATATCTAGTCGGCTTGAACAATTTGTACCAAAAGGCCTGTTTCCATGCTGTAAGGCTCTATGACTCCATTGATACAACTTACATATTATACAGCATGTCATGAAACTGCCCCTGTTTCACAGGTACTTTGCAAAACAAAACAATGAGACACCAAACCAGAACTCATTCAGTCAGATAAAACAGTGAGGACTGCAATATTAGAACTAAGTGCCAAATTCAGTTTGAGCGACAGGTATGTTTTAAGACAGTGCGTCACATATTATTTAACTTAAGTGTTGGAAGTCTTTAATAAATGCCATTTCATTAACACAATAATGGTCAGCATTTTATTGCATCTTAAGCACCCTTTGTATTTAAAATCCCAAGAAGCAATTTAAAGAATCATCACGTAGTCTAGGATTTAAAATAAATATGAATTTAAAGTTCATTATTACAAGATAGGTACCATTATTTTGATCATGGATCAGACAATTTAATGATTCAAGATTTCACATGAAACAAGTGTTTTTTTTTCCCCCAAATGGAAACATCACAGTATCTTGTATGAAATGATTTCATGGAATCCACTCTATTACATTTCCAACTATGGTGTGTTGCGGTTTTGAGACATATTTGGCATAAACTGGGCACTTGCCTACTTCCTGCTGCATTATACATTGTTAAGGAATCATCAAGTTGGAAGCAATTTTATTGTTTTTAATATTGACTTTCTTGACTGTGCAGCTAGTGCCGTATACATGAGCCAGCATCATGGTATTAACCAACTTTCATTAATGCCAATATTTATATATACACACTGAAGGCATTTTAGTTGAACCTGAACTGAATTTTCATCACAAAACATGCGTCTTCCAGATGCCATTAATGATTAAAAATGGAAACCATGGCTGACTTTTACTGGATAAAACTTTTACTGACCCAGCCCTGGAAATACTAGTTCCATATTTGGCAACATTGTCACTGAGCTGGCTGCAACTTAGGCAGAATCAAACTGAGGAGATGCCTGATTTATATATAGGTTAACACCCTGCCATTGTTGAACCAAAATGGGAAACATTGTTGCAGAAATCATGTCCTTGTGAGGTCGTAGCTTTTCTGAAAAAGAGCACTTTTTTCCCTTTGTGCCATTATTTAGAGTACCCAAAGTATTTCACAAATATGCGACTTACAATTTTTATATATGGAAACAAATCAAATAAAAGGAAATATAAATTGTTGCTGAAAGCACTCACAGCATGAACTAAAATAAAAATGATTCAAGTTCAAGAACACATGGACAGTGAAATAATTTACCAATTGTATAATCTTTGCTGACAAGTCAGAAGACACAAGTTGTTATTTTGGTTAGTCACTTCTGCTCTTTCTTGCCTTGCCTGACTTCAGCTATGTAATGGGGGAATTTTCTTCAGCCAATACATGAAGTAGATTGAGTCACTTGGTCACCAATGGCTTATTCTATGTCACTTGCAGAATCATACAGTGCAGAGACAAATGCTATTCTCAGTTACACCAGTCCCAGTTTTCAGCACTTGTGTCATAACATTCAAGGCTGTGGGACATGTGCTTATCCCAAGCGCTTTTTAAAAGGTTCTGATATCTAGGCCTCAACTATGCTCAGAGGCTGTGAATTGTAGACTTTCACCACCCTCTGGATGAAAAAATGTTTTACTCAAGTCCCCTCCAAAAATCCTGCCTTTCACCTTAAAATTATGGACCCTTGTTATTGACTCTTCAACTAAGGGGAACAGCAGCTTTCCCTCCACTCTGTGCACACCCCTCGTAATTTTAAACAACATTAGCCTCTCTTACCACCCCACCCACCCCAGAAAACAACCTGAGCCTATCTGGCCTCTCTTCATAAGTAATCTGCTCCATGCCAGGCAACATTCTGGTAAAGACAAAAACAGAAATTACTGAAGAAACGCAGATCTGGCAGCATCTGTCAGGAGAAAGCAGAGTTAGTCAAGTCATTGAGTATTCCCTTACCTTGTTTAATTTTCCAACATTTTCCAATATAAAATTCCATCTACCACTGATATGCCCATTTGGCCAACCTACACTCTCCTTAAACCATGAACTTCTTCCTCACTATCAACCACCCAGCCAATGTTCATGTCATCTGCAAACTTAATAATTCCTCATCCCACCACATTTTCTTCGATCATACAGTTTCTGATGTCAGCACTTCATAAAGTGAAACCAAAATTAGATGCTTCAATGTCACACCGGTTATGTATTATAAATTACAAGGTCAATTTTGCACTAAAGGTTATATTTTAGGGAAAAATAAAATGGTTCAAGGATTATTATTTGACTAAAAGAAAACAGTGAAACTAAGATTCCTCAAAATCTAGCTGCTTTGTAAATTTCATTAAGAAATTTCTGCAAATTGTATTAAAAATTATACAATTTATGTTTCCATGCAGAGATAGAGCTTTATTTCAAGACCAGTCTAATCTCATGGTTGGATAATGCAAAATAGTGAACTGCCAGCTTTGGACACATTTGGTGTTTTTTTTAAATGAAATTTCGCTTATTGCATGAAAAGAATATTTAACACTAAGGAGTAAAAATATGTACATTACTACCTCAAGATCAATTTCTTAATACTGCATAGTTGCAGCATAGAACAGGTAATTACATGTTTCAAGTTGCTCCATTACCACAACTATAAATTTTAAAAGTCATACGTTTTCAAACTAAAGTCATTGTTCTCACTGTCACTGCAGAATACCACAGCTAAAAGACACTAAATCAATAATTTTACGAGAGAGAGAGAGAATATGGCCAACTTCTGCATTCAGCAACAACCAAGGAAATAATACGCATATTCAATCATCTCTCTATACTAATATTCATACTGACTCGAAGACTTGGGCAGTATGAGCAATAAAGTCGCACAGCAAGCTGTTATGATATGAAGTATACTGTTTGAAAGAGGTGAACACAGTAGTAGCTTTCAAAGAGAAATTGGATATATACTTGTATAGAAAGAAAAAACAAAGTTATTGGAAAAGATAGGGAAATGGGTATAATTGCTGAGTCATGTCAGACAGTACAAACTTGATAAGCCAAATGAAGACCACTTGTGCTGCTTTACTATTTTACGATTTTCATTTTGAATTTATGACATGCATTAATAACTTATGAACCACACAGAAGCTGATGAGAAAACAAGTCAAAACAGAAAAATTAAATCTCTAAAGAACTGCAAATTGGGCTCTCCCTTTCCTTCAGGAGATCAAAATAAGAATGTAATAAATAGGTTCAATTTACAAATAATCTAGCGATTTCAATCATGTAAAGTATACATTTCCAGGAGTATTGTCGAGTTTGTTTACAGCATTTAAACACCACAGTATATCTTACGATACAGATTTTTTTTAACCAATGATTGCATATCTTGCTTACACAATATTGCTTATGCTGTAACTTTACCTCCAGGCCTTACAGAAACACATCCAGTTACTAAATTACATTTGAATCTGATATTTTTTACGAAAATAATAATTGACTTGAACAGCCTCTGGAATTATGACTTCATAGATTTTTTTGAACCTGTATTCAGAATGATCCAAACAGGAGAAAATGGAAATTAAGTTTATGGCTGAAAAGATAAATAACTTGTATGTGTGTAGCTCCTTCAATATGAAACATACCAAGACATTTCACGGTGTAACACTTCTTTGGTATCTTGGAGGATTGTGGGCTAGAGGAGATTACAAAGTGGTTGTGGAGAGAATGCGAGGTCAAAGGAGAATTTGAAAACAAAGATGAGGATTTTAAATCAATATGTTCTTAGACCAATGTAGATCAGAAAGCACATGGGTAAATTAGGCATGGGACATGGTGAAATTTAAGACAGTTTTGGGTACAGTGAGACACACCAGTGAATAGAGCACTTGAATAGTCAAGTACAGAGTTAGCAAATGCACAAATGAGCATCTCAACAGATAAAGCAAAATCAAGGTAAAGTCAAGTAATACTACAGGGGTGAAAGCAGTGGCCTTAGGTGCCACAAACGTATATTTGAAGCTCATTTCAAAGTCAAATAAAACACCAAAGCATCATTCATACTTGTCAGAGAGAGGGATGGAATGTAAGGAGTTTAGTGTGTAGATCAAAAAACATTTTTGGTGCTTGCAATATTTAATCGAAGGAAATTTCAACTCATCTAGTACCAAATATCAGAGAAGTAATCAAAAAATTCCAACAAGGACAGTTCAGTCTGAGAGAGATGGTGTTGAAATAAAACAAGATGCCATCAGCCTACACGTGAAAACTGATGCAGTGCTTTCAGATGATATGATCAAGGAGCAGTGTGAAGATGAGAAATAGAAGATTTGCAAGAATAGATCCTTAGGGGACACCAGAGTTAGAGACAACCATACAGGAGTGGAAATTTAAACCATGTTTGTTGAAATGTGGAGGCTGGTATATTTTAGAAAAGCAGGCAACCATAATGTTGAATGGTGTTGCTTTCTGACATCAATAAATAAAACAGATGGCAATTTCACAGACAGCAGGAGTCAAATCTGAGCCTGCTGCTGTCGTATTAAATATCAGCTCAATAAGGACATTAAAACTGCTGACCCCAACCCTCCCAGATGAGGACGTGACTGCAAGTGATAGCCAAGAGAGCAGGAAAAGGTCTTAATTTTAATCCTCATTTTATCTTCTCCACAGGATCTTATTCCCGACATAGAGGTGAAAGAAATAACCATTCAAAAAAACCAAAAACTTAAATTAACTGTAAATTCCTTTACATGAAGTCAGCATTCGAAGAACAACAAAAATAAATTTTGTAAATAACTTTTTTAAAAATCAGACCAATGCCTGGTAACAATGCACAAATTGCACTTAATATTCACACACAAGATGCTGGAAACAGCTGACGCAAAGTAGCCATCAAGTTAATAGCGTTATTCTCACTATGTGTACAATCTCAACAAGTTACAAAGTAATCTATCAAGTCAAGTCCAACAAGATAGCAGATCCAATGTACTTAATGTCCAGCAAAGTAAACAAATTCTACAAACTCACTAATGAATGATTCCTCAACTAAGATATGTTCTAAATGTACAAAAACGTAGAAAGGAGCTTAATCATTCTAATTATTAAGGAGATGGTCTCTACAAAATTCAACAGACTATCAATAACTTATTAAATTGTCCCCATGTATTAACATCTCGAAGTTTGTTTTAGAAATAATTTAAAGGGATAATCAAGTAAGTTTATAACCGACAAGTATTTATTGCTGGCTGGAGACAAACAATACATTACAATGGAAAATTTCTGAAGTCAAAAGGAATTAAATGGAAATTTAGCAGAATTATGTTAAAACTGCACCCCAAGAATCCTACAAGCTATTAAAAGCAGTCAGAACAAAATTAGCCAGTATTTATAACAATAAATACACCAAAGTAAATAAACAACCAACATCTGATACTTGTATTTTGAAGCAGTTATGTGTTAGTCATGAATTGTTGAGTCACCTTGTTTTAAAAACCAGCTCCCTACAAAATGATGTACATTTCTTATGTAGAAAAATAACTCATGAATTCAGTCAACAGAAAAGGATAAATTGTTTCTTCTGTTAACTGTAAAGGCCAACTATCACGTGTTAACCAATATGTATATTGTCAAAAATTGAAATTTTTTTGTTACAAACTGTACTCAGCATCTTTTTTCTTCGTTTTACTTGACATGTCTGTTGATTCTTTCAAATACTAAACTTACGCATATCAATTATCGCTGACAAATTATGCATCTGATTTTAAACTGACAAATTTCAGTTTGAATCTTACCTTCACCAGTAGTCATATCTAACACCAGTCTACACAATACAGTGCTCAGTGTTAGCTCTGAAGTCAGAGGATTTAGTGTCAATAGGGTAAAATTCAATCAAACCCTCCCCAGTCAAACAGACACCAACCATCAATCAACACCAATGCTAAAGACACCAGTTTCTTTTCAACCAAGGGACAACATTTATAGTGAAAGCCCAACCTTCAAATTAACCCAGCTCTCAATATTTCCTTCATTTGATGGTTTATAATAGAACAAAATGTGGAGAACTGGGTTGGCCCAGAAAATGTACGCTGTACAACATCTTTTCAAAAAGCAATCCTTTTCCCCAACATGAAGATTGGGAGCACTGAAATAAACCGTATTATTTTTTATACAAACTCAAATATCTAGAGTCTCTTCTAGTGCATCAGAATGAAATTTCTAAATTCATTTACACTGATTGACAGGTATGCTTGTTTCTTAGCATGGTGCCATGAGTCACTGTAAACCAGCACAAAAGATTGAACATAAATTACATATCACCAGAGAGGAAAGATCTGAATGGAGACACTAGATGATCTCCAATTGCAAACACTTGCACTCGAAATAGAATATCTCTTTTGGGTGTTTAAAAAAAAACACCTGCATAATTAACCGAAAGCAATGATTCAAAAATATAATTCCACTCAGCAACCTCAAATTTAAATTCAAAACTCTCAACTCAAGTTCCTTATTGCATGAAGCCAGCAATTGTCATTTGTTTTATAATGAAGAAGTGCATAGACTCCAGTTTACATCTTAGCTCAAAAACATTTTAATGCCCAATATGACAGTAACCAAACAATGAGGATTTTCATCCATGAAAACATCTCTTCAAAATTCTGATCCCCGTAGTCACAAAAAAAATTTCCAATACAAGACATCACATCTCAAAAGGTGAACCGCATCAAGATGAAATTCTTCATTCTCTGAAACCTTGCAGTGTTTACAGCACTTTTATAACATCAGGCTGGATCATTTAAATGCCCTTAAGTTACAGTCAACATTAGAACACTTTATAGCTACCCAAATTTATTTATACGGATAGATTTAATTTGTACTATACACAGTTTCTATATGTTAGTTTCACTTCTTACAGAAGTCAAGTATAACTTATATGTTAAACAAAACCTCAATGTCAATTCAATTTCCTACTAAAATATCTGATTTTGCATCTGATAGTTGTCATCATTAAAACTTCCTTAGTCCAAATATAAAATTTCTGTGTTCAGATTTATAACGTGTTTGCATAAATGAAATCTATCACCCTGCAATTTAGTAATCTGCCAACAAGGTGACTTTTACCCTACATATCACTCGTGTTTTTCTTCTATCACTTTTTCCTCAGCAGTTGCAGTGTCTCCAATATCCAAATAAGACAAAAGTTTAAACAAAGTTATCCATCACTTGACTTGGATTATTTTAATGCCTTTAGTGAGGTTTAACTTGAATGAACTCAGCATATCCAAAACAAAAATTATTTGCATTTGATATTCAGGCCAGATCTTGGATGCTTTAGGTATATTTGGTTAACGACATCTTGGCAGTGTATGCTAGTTCTCAGGATACAAATAGTAGCAATCAGCTGTATGAAACAAGCTTACTTTCTTCAGCTTTTAACAGTATATGTTCAGTTGTGTGGCTCAATGATTTGAATAACAGTTGGGTCAATTTCAAAAGGTCACTTTTGTGTTTACATACTGAATTTTTAAAGAGGCACTGTGTGAAAGCAACAGACAATTTGATGTTTATTTGTTCAACTTCACAACTAACTGAATTTTTTGAAAATAAATAAATGGAGCAAACAGGAGGCTGAAAGAGCAATGAACGTGGAAGGTGGAAGGAGGAAGAGAAATAAATTACGGTTAAGGAAAACATTTGCTCCAGTCAGAATACAGGGTGTGTGAATACTCACATGGGAGAGAGTCACATGAGCTCTTGCGCACGTGCAGACAGCAGACATGAGGGGGAAACCGTACAACGGAACAAGGGAATTTGAGGTTAGAGTGCAGTGAATAGTTCAAAAAGGGAAGAGATAGGGATAGCAATAAATTTGAATGGTGCTAGAAGGAAAGATGATAGAGGGAAGATTGAAGGAAGCATGAGTGGTAGAATATGGGGCTGCATTTTCCCAGAAATTTCAAGGACAGAGTGCAGCAAAAATGGCTATTCTTCCCACTAACATTAAAAGAGAAAAACAAAAAAAAGGGAAGAAAAATTGAGAAAAGTAAAGAGAAAACTAGAAGTGAGATCCCTGTAATATGCTTCTTCTGATCCTGGCTAGATTTTCACTCCGACAACATAGAAAAGTACAGCACAGAACAGGCCCCTTGGCCCACAATGTTGTGCCGAGGTTTAATCCTAATGTAAAATATAATAATTTAACCTACACACCCCTCAACTTACTGCGCTCCAGGTGCCTGCCCAGCAGTCACTTAAATGTCCCTAATGACTCTGCTTCCACCATCACCGCTGGCAACGCATTATCACAACTCTGCGTAAAGAGCCTACCTCTGACATCTCCTCTATACGGCGGCATGGTGGCACAGTGGTTAGCACTGCTGCCTCACAGCGCCAGAGACCCAGCGACTGACTGTGTTGAATTTGCACATTCTCCCCGTGTCTGCGTGGGTTTCCTCCCACAGTCCAAAAATGTGCAGTTTAGGTGAATTGGCCATGCTAAAGTGCCCGTAGTGTTAGGTGAAGGGGTAAATGTAGGGGAATGGGTCTGGGTGGGTTGCTCTTCGGAGAGTCGGTGTGGACTTGTTGGGCCGAAGGGCCTGTTTCCACACTGTAAGTAATCTAATCTAATCTATACCTTACCCCTAATATTTTCAAACTATGACCCCCTCGTACCCGTCAACTCTGCCCTGGGGAAGAGTCTCTGGCTATCTATTCCTGTCATTATCTTGTATACCTCGATCAGGTCACCTCTCTTCCTCCTTCTCTCCAGAGAGAAAAGTCCGAGCTTTTTCAAACTTTCTTCATAAGGCAAGTCCCCCAATCCAGGCAGCATTCTGGTAAACCTTCTTTGCATCCTCTCCAAAGCCTCTGTATCTTTCCTATAGTAGGGCGACCAGAAATGGACACAATATTCCAAGTGTGGTCTCACCAGGGACTTATAGAGCTGTAGCAAAACCTCGCGCCTCTTAAACTCAATCCCCCTGTTAATGAAAGCCAAAACACCATATGCTTTCTTAACAACCCTATCCACTTGGGTGGCAATTTTGAGGGATCTATGTACCTGCACACCCCGGTCCCTCTGTTCCTCGACACTACCTAGAATCCTGTCTTTAATCCTACATTCAGCATGCGCGTTCGACCTTCCAAATGCATCACTTCGCATTTATCCAGGTTGAACTCCATCTGCCATTTCTCAACCCAGCTCTGCATCCTGTCTATGTCGTGCTGCAACCTGCAATAGCCCTCGAAACTATCGACGACACCTCCAACCTTTGTGTCATCTGCAACATCTTCTAATCTACATCAATTAATTAAATTTAAGTTAGTGGTTTCCACTTCCTAAAAGTCTCCTCTACACTACGGACATCCAGTTTGTTTACAGTGTCATCAGTCACCAGTTTACCTCATCATTCTCACACTGAGATGCAATGAGACCCCAACTATCAGCACTCTTTTTCTGCCTGGCTAAACCTGGTTTTACCTTAAACATCATTCCCAATTACTCCACACATGTGCGTGACTCCAAAACAAGGGGCATTGCTTCAGGAACTCGTATGTTTCCTGAATGAGCCTGCCTTTTCAGGAGATACATGGTCGAAAAGTGTGGCACTGGAAAAAGCACAGCAGGTCAGACAGCATCCTAGGAGCAGGAGAGTTGACCTTTCATTAGAAATATGATGAAAGGCTTACGCCTGAAATGCCGACTCTCCTGCTCCTTGGAGCTTTTTCTAGTGCCACACTTTCCAATGACTCTCCAACACTTGCAGCCCTTACTTTCTCTTTGCTTTGTTTCAGTTCTACTGTTTCCACCCTCAATTCTTTTTGGTAAATTGATCACTGTATCTAAAGGTACTGTCTACTCTTGCATCAAACCAGAAAGCTTAAATCAACTTTGTTCCCAATTTCTATCCATTCTTGCTTTTGTAGAGTCAGAGATATACACCATAGAAACTAACCCTTCAGTCCAACTTGTCCATTCAGACCAGATGTCCTATATAAATCTAGTCCCTATTCTTCTAAACCTTTTCTATTCATATACCCATCCAAATGTCTTTTAAATGTTGTAATTGTACTAGCCTCCACCAGTTCACCTGACCTGCACATCTTTGGATTGTGGGAGGAAATAGGAGCACCCGGAGGGTGTGGGAGGAAACCCACACAGACATGGCGAGAATGTGTAAACTCCACACAGAGTGTCGCCCGAGTAGGGAATCAAACCCAGGTCCCTGGTACTGAGAGGCAGTAGTGCTAACCACTAAGCCACCGTGCTGCCCCTAAAAGAGGAGACATTTTTAGAATTTCTTCAGCATTTGGTGGTGCCTGTGAAACGACATTTGTAGGCCATCCTTGTATGTCCTGATGGTATCAGGACTCAATGTTTTCTCTGAGCTGCCTCGTCGCACAGTATCCTGATGCGACTGCACAGTCAGCAAAAACATAATGTAAATGGCCATACACTTAAAAGAAATCTTTACACACAGTCACTATAAGGATAGTGGGGAATGTTAATCTTTACAACAATAACTTGCATTTATTTGGCAATGTTTTAAAGTTGCGAATGTCCTAATGTTTCTGCGACGCACCTTTAACAAAGATATTTGACAGCAAGCCACACTGATGGGTTATTACCTGAAGGACCTACACAGACACTTGGTCAGATGAACTGGCCATGCTAAATTGCCCATAATGTTAGATGCATTAGTCAGATGTAAATGTTGGGTAGGGGAATGGGTCTGGGTAGGTTACTCTTCGGAGGGTCATTGTGGACTTGTTTGGCCAAAGGGCCTGTTACCATACTGTAGGGCATTTAATCTAATTTAGATATCATAGTCTTGTACATAACAGAGCAAATAAGAAAAAAAAAATTGCTGTGATAGGACAACAGAAGGACATGACTTCAAGCATTTAATACATGTAGTGCATGAACAATGTTAGTGTAGGAAAATAAAACACGACAGAGATACTATTCAAAAGTCT
Source organism: Chiloscyllium plagiosum (assembly GCF_004010195.1). Classification (NCBI taxonomy): domain Eukaryota; kingdom Metazoa; phylum Chordata; class Chondrichthyes; order Orectolobiformes; family Hemiscylliidae; genus Chiloscyllium; species Chiloscyllium plagiosum. The sequence goes on along the minus strand of NW_025214746.1, from coordinate 15,774 downwards.
AACAACATGACATTATCCAATAATCATTCAGAAAGAAAAAGCAGCCTTTTTAAATCAAAAAGTAGTAAATATTTTTGTTAGGGATACTTTTTCTTTCCACACTGCCTCTCCATTTAAAAAGAACATTGCCCAAAAATACAAAATTAGATTCAGCTACAACTCATCCAATCAAATAGGCACTTGTCAAATGCTTCTACCAATAATTAAACACAAAACTGCGAGTTTGAATTCAGAATGGCTTCCACCAGTAATACAACATCAGATGATTGCAAGTGTCATCTGGAAGCTCATCATGGTCTTTAATGTCCCAATTTCAAAGACAGCATTAAAATAACAGTCCAGTTAACTCACCAGCTGCTGAAGACAAAATCATATTTCCAGATTTCTGAACCTCATCAAATTTCGCAAAAATTACATTCAACCTGGATAAAGAAAATAAATAGTACATTGTAAACATATAAAACAGAAGATAAATGTTCAAAATCTGTAAGCATTTATTTTACACACTTAAAGAGCACTTTTGAACAAATTAGCAAAATACTTGAATTTACTAAGTATGGAAACCGCAAGAACCTAATCATGAATAGTAGTTGCTAAGTTTCAAAGTAGTAGCTCCACCAGACCGGAAAGTAGAAAATATAATCCTGTCATTCATGGACTGGAAGGGAGAAAACAACAAGCTTGTGGGCAGCATGGTGAAACATTGTTCGCATTGCTGCTTCACAGCACCAGGAACACAGGTTCAATTCCAACCTTGCCTGGAAGTTTTTTCTAGTTTTCCTTGTCTGCGTGGGTTTCCTCCCACCATTCAAACATATGTAAGTGAGGTGGATTGGCCATGCTAAAAATTGCCCCAGGGTGTACAGGTTATGTAAGTTAGCCATGCAGGGTTATTGAAGGGCTCTGAATTGGATGCTCCTCAGAGGGTTGGTGCAGACTTGATGGGGTGAGTGCCCACTTTCTACAGTGTAGGGATTCTATGATTCAAGGCAAGAACGTTAGAAAAACATTTCCACTTCACCAAGCCATGCTGTCTCTTCCCAAGTATCCTGTGTTTTCCAGTTGTAACTTTAAGGATCGATTGTAACAGCTTACCTGGAATCAGAAAACCCCTAGAGAGTAGAAAGAGCACATTCCACCCATCAAATTTGCACCAACCCTCCGAGCAGCATCCAACCCAGAGTCCTTCAATAATCCTGCATGGCTAACCTAGCTAACCTGCACATCCCTGCACACTATGGGGTAATTTTAGCATGGCCAATACGTTTAATCAATTCATTCGACTTCTTTTGAGGAGTATCTCGCAAAGTTGATGTACTGTATTTTCCAGAAGGCAATTAACGAAGTGTCACATAAAAGGGATTCTGAAAGCAGAAGATCATGGTGGAAAGGATAACATCTTAGCCTGAATGGACTCTCAGACTCTTAACATTTGCCTGTATCTGTTTTTTTTTGCCACTGATTACCTATTATTTACTATCTCTGCTATTTAACTGTGTGATGTGCCTGTATTGTTCCCAAGACAAAGCTTTTCACTGTGCCTTGGTACACTTGACAATAAATTCAATTCAATAAAAGGTTGATTGGCTTGTGGAAACTGGAGTATGAACAAGTGGGTCTTTCTTTGATCACCATCATGTGATGAGTGGAGCCCTGTCGCAATCTGAGGTGCACCCTCAAAGTTTTACAATTCACATCAATGAATTAGATGAGAGAAGTGAGGGTGTGGTAGCTAAATTTGCAGACACAATAATGAAAAGCAGAAAAGTATGTTGTGAACAATATCCTCTTTAAGCTAGATGGTTGCTCGGATAGCTCATTCATGACGACTGGAATACAGATAGAAACATCGATACCACTCGCTGACCTCAAGAGGTCCACACAGTATTCCATTATCCAACGTCCAAAAGCTGTGATATTTTACTTTAAAATATAGTAACATTAAGTACTTAGTATGGCATATAAACAGAATAGTTTATGAAGTCAGGGCAAGGAACTAGAGATAAAATAATTAACATAGTTGTGGGTATGTTCTCCAAGCTGGGAAGTTGATTTGCAGATGTTTCGTCCCCTGAATGGGAATGATCTTCAGTGCTTTGGAATGTCCTCTGAAGCGCTTCTGGAATTTATTTGGTTCCACTTCTGCTGCTTCCGGTTCTTTGTTGTAGTGGCCGGTATATTGGGTCTAGACCTATGTGCTTGTGGAGTCTATGAATAAGTGCCATGCTTCTAGAAATTCTCTGTTTGGCTTGCTCTATGACCACTGTGTTGTCCCAGTCAAATTTACGGTCCTTGTCATCTGTGTACATGGCTACTAGGGACAGCTGATCGTGGTGTTTAGTGGCTAGTTGATGATCGTGGATGCTGATTGCTACTTGTCTGCTAGTTTGTCCTATCGAGCTTTGCATGGAGTCTTGTAAATTACTGGAAAAGCGCAGGTCAGGCAGCATCCAAGGAGCAGGAGAATCGACGTATTGGGCATAAGCCCTTCCTGAAGAAGGGCTTATGCCCGAAAAGGCGATACTCCTGCTCCTTCGATGCTGCCTGACCTGCTGCGCTTTTCCAGCAACACATTTTTCAGCTCTGATCTCCAGCATCTGCAGTCCTCACTTTCTCCTAGTCCGTCTTGTAAATTACATTAATCTTGCAAAAGATGGCTATAATGTCTCAGAACTGACAACCAAGCTTCTCAAACCACACAGATTCATGATAGCCCATAAACCATGGGCGGCACAGTGGTTAGCACTATTGCCTCACAGTGCCAGAGACCTGGGTTCAATTCCCGCCTCAGGCAACTCTGTGTCGAGTTTGCACATTCTCCCTGTGTCTGCGTGGGTTTCCTCCCACAGTCCAAAAATGTGCAGGTTAGGTGAATTGGCCATGCTAATTTGTCCGTCGGTTAGGTGAAAGAGTAAATGTAGGGGAATGGGCCTGGGTGGGGTGCGCTTCGGCGGGTCAGTGTGGACTTGTTGAGCTGAAGGGCCTGTTACCACGCTGTAAGTAATCTAATCTATCTTTAAAAACTGACATCCATGCTCAGACAAGAACTCACCAGGACAAAAGACTCAATATCCATTATGTGCAAGACAAACATAATTTACAAGATTCCATGCAAAGACTGAATGCATCACTACATAGGACAAACAAGCAGACAACGGGCAATCCACATCCACGATCACCAACTATCCACTAAACACCACAACCAGCTGTCCCTACTTGCCACACACACAGATGACAAGGATTACAAACTCAACGAGGACAACAGAACAATCATCGGACAAGCTAAACAGAGGACAGCCAGAGAATTTCAAGAAGCACGGCACTCATCCACGGACTCTACCAACAAGCACATATGACCCGTATATTGGATCAAGGTCTAAAACAAAAAACCAGAACCAACAACCGGGAGCAGCAGGAATGGAACCAAATAAATTCCAAAGACACAGTACAGCAGCGCTTCAGAGAAAGCTCCAAAGCACTGAAGATGACACCTAGATAGGGGATGAAACGTCTGCAAATCAACTTCCCAGCTCAATGAACATACCCACAACTACGACAACCGGCATCAGAGCTACAAATCTTTATGCACACCCTGAATGTTAATTAGCCTTAACCAGATAAATGTTTTAATTTTTAATTTGCCTCCCTCATTCAAGCGTGAGATTTTTTGAATGTGAAATCAGACTGAGCTATGAGATAGAACTTAGAACATAGGGTGAGAACATAATTTTAGCATTCCGATATATTGTAAACATATTGTTTATCTTGCTGCTCCACTGGTCAGCTCTGGCAGTTTTGCCTTGCTCAACCTACTCATTCAATAATTATATATTGTAAATTTGTTTGCCAATCTGTATTTGCTTTTAGACTCAGTATAACTAAATAGAATTGATTGACAGTTGTTCAGTTTACGCCACAATCTGGCATTTACAAACATGCAGAAATGAAAGGCTGGCAAGTCCTTTTAAGACCATAGCTGGGAGCAACAGATAAGAGCTGTCAGCATATATTGTCGACCTCTATATTGATTTCAGGAATCCAAGAGCTGCTACAGCTGCAACTCAACATTCCCCATCAAGACACAAAGTCTACATGGAATATCAACAGCACAGCTTCATAATTCAGATTAGCTGTCAAAGACAAGCAATGAGTTGCTCTGAATTCTAACTCTGCATTCTTTTTCTGGATTAATATAAACTCTAAGCAGGTATGAATGAACTACTGCAATTTATCACAAATAGTATAACAGAAAATGCGTGCAACACTCAGAGTCTGACAAGAAGTCAGCGAGAAAGTACAGTCAATATTTCATGTTGATGACTTTCACTCCACTGACACTGAGACTTGCTAAGTGTTTCAAGCATTTTTTTATTAAACGGTCCCACAAATAAATCCTCAACAGAAAGCACAACAAGAAATAATCAATATGCCACAAATTTGAGCATCTAATTAATAGAAAATTAACATTAACATTACTTGCAAATTCACACATCACTGCTTTGTGGTTCAATGGAACATGAAAAACAGTCAGAATCCAGCTAAGTGGAACTAGCATCGGTTCAGCATGTTCATTTATTTAGATTCAGATAATCCACACTAAGTCAGATAGAACATCAGCAGTACTGTGAATTTGAGGTCAAGAGATAGTAGGATAGAAGGCAGACTATCTACAAGATACACTGCAGAAAGTCACCAAAGATCCTCATACAGCACCTTCTAAACCACGACCACTTGCATGTTGAAATACAAGGGCAGCACCAACATCTATCGGTTCCCCTCTCATACCTCTCATCATCCCAACTTGGAAATACACTGCCAATCCTTCACTGTCACTGGGTTAAAATCCTGGAATTACCTCCCTAAGGGCATTATGGACTGTAGCAGTTCAAGGCAGCAGTTCACCATAACCCCGTCAAGGGCAAGCAGGGACAGGCAATAAATACTGGCCAGAGATGCCCATGCCCTATGAGTGAATTTAAAAAAAAAGACATTTCTGCTGTGTCATGCACAAAGAAAACAATTATCTTTCAATTTCTTTGACATAAGAAAGCACCAACCATTACCAATCTTCCTGGGCTCGCCTCAACATCAATATCATTACTACAGCTAAAAATCAATTCCAGTTTTCATCATATCAAGACAAAATAATCTTTTAAGTTGATGATCCTTTTACTACACAATCAATTTCAACTTTATTTATAGCATATACATTTTTTACATATATACATCAGTCATAACTTCATAATGCTTAAATCTGAGTACAGTTTAGCAGTGGTAATGCTTACTACCATGTGACAGATTTTTCAACAATTTTATGAAAGCAATCTTATGAAAATTTGGAAATTTCTTGGATTAGACTCAAATAATATTTAGCACTGCCTCAGAAGGCAATCAAGGAGGGTCACTGAAGGTGAAGATAGACAGGCGAAGGAATCAAAACTTATTTGGGATAGATGAGAATGTGGAATTCAGAATGCAAACAGATCACCTGTAATCTTGCTGAATGATGGAATAGACTGAAGGAGCCAAATTCCCATGCTCCTGCCCTAATTTGCATTCATAAACTATGACTTTAATTTTGTTCACTATATACAAAAACAGAGCTTTGCAGGAGACCCAAAGTCAATTTTGACAAATATTCTTTGGAGGCCAATTCAAAATTGTGAACAGTGGTAACATACATATGTATTTTCAAAATGGGGAGAAAATTCAGAAGTATGAAGTGCAAAGAGACTTGAGAGTTCTAGTCCAGGAATTTCTCAAGGTAAACTTGCAGGTTGAGTCAGTAGTTAGGAAGGCAAATGCAATGATGGCATTTATTTTGAGAGGACTTGAATATAAAGGCAGGGATGTATTTCTGAGGTTCTATACAGCTCTGGGCAGACCACATTTGGAGAATTGTGTGCAGGTTTGGGCCCCATATCTCAGGAAGGATGCACTGGCCCTGGAGTGTGTTCAGAGGAGATCCACAAGAATGGTCCCAGGAATGAAATGCTTAACATACAAGGAATGTTTGAGGACTCTGTCTATACTTGAAATTTAGAAGGCTAAGGGAGAATCTAACTGAAACTTACTGATTACTGAATGACCTGGACAGAGTGGATGTCGTAGGAGAGACTAGGACCTGAGGGCACAGCCTTAAAGTAAAAGGACGACCTTTTATAACAGAGATAAGGAGAAAGTTCTTCAGCCAGGGAGTGGTGAATCTATGGAATTCATTATCACAGAAGGCTGTGGAGGCCAGGTCGTTGAGTGTATTTAAGACTGAGATAGATAAGTTCTTGATTGTCAAGGGGATTAAGGGTTACAGGGAGAAAGCAGGAAAATGGGGTTGAGAAACCATCAGCCATAATTGAACAGCAGAGCGGACTCAATGTGCTGAATAGCCTAACCTCTGTTCCTGTGTCTTATGCTCTAATTAGACAAAATGATTGCCATGTTACCTCCTGCTGCGAAAACATCTCTTCCCACAGCAAAGCTAAATACAGCCTATGATAAGTTCACACAGACAAAACTCACTCACCTCCAAATTCATAGCCTGTGTCTTAAGATTATGATTAAGCAACTTTAGATATATTCTAACTTTTTTTGAGAAAAAAAGATGAGACTTTTCAGAGTTTAAACAGACCATCTTTTAACAGAATTGGAGACTTTGGACAGTTCTAAATTCAGAGTCGGAAACCTTCACAGAGAGTCCCAGTGAGCAGGGGATTTGCCCACTGGAACTTGAAACTTCCAGGCAACTCCCACATAGGTTCGGCAGCAGGACTGCCACAGACCTTGGAAGTCAATCTTTAGTTGAATTTCTGGCCTCCAACTATCTAGAGAAATGAAGATTTGGTGCATATTGTCCAGGGCGAATTTCAAAATATCAGAGAGATACACATTACATAAAGTATCAGTTCTTAATTCAACAACATATTGGGTGGAGATGGGAAAATTAGAGGTCTTTTTAAGTAGGGTGCAAAGCAAGAGAGAATCAAAGGAGGAAGTACATCAGAAATGGAGTATAAGCTTTGAGAATAACACAAAGGTTGAAAGCTATGATCACCAACATTGTAAAACATTGCATGTACAGGTTGAATAGCAGCATAGAACAATTAACCTAACATGTAATTGGCAACCACATAAAACAAACACTTGACAAGCAGGTGTGTTAGATACAGAATTGAAAAATAGAAGAATGGTATTTCATCAAACAAACCTGGACTTAAAAAGACAGTAATTGTATGTTTTCACACTCTTAGGGTGAGGTTTAGTAGAATGCATGCGACAATAAAAGTAGTTGAAATGTCACTTATGCACATCTGAGAAAAAGATAGATGTATTTGTTAGCTGGGTCAATTTTCATCATGGAATACTGGGGGCATTGTAACAATACTATCAGCATCTTAAGAAGTCTATTTTGTCCTATTTATTTTTATAAAAGGGGAGGTTTTAAAGCAGAGGTTCCAAGGAGCTCCACAGAACCACAAGAGTAAACAGCTTGTGAGGCCTTGGATTTTTTTTAAAAAATGTTAGACCAATAAAAGCAGCCTGAATGCCTAGATCAAGCTCTCACAAACCAGGATTTTCGGAGGGTTTTTTTTCACTTTTTCAGTATCAGCAGTTGCTGCTGGGGTCTTGAAGAAGTGGAAGCTATGTTTTCCTCTTGGTTGCAGCTAAAAAGCTGTGGATTGTCTTCCTGCTGCTGGAGTTGCATGTGAGACATTGTTTTCTCAACTTGTCTTTTGCCAAGGGTGTGTTAATGGAATGGTACTGTATTGGAACAGTTTATTAGTAATAGTTACTGTATCTATTATTTTGTTAAGCATTTCCACAGTGTAACAGCTAAGCCAATTATTTTCTTTGTTCTTCCTTTTGTTGTATTTTAACGACAGTATATGAATAAAGTGTGTTTTGCTTAATGCCAAGTAGTTTGACCAAATTGTGTCTTAAATGCAATACCTCACATTTACCTTTAAAATAAGAAAAGTTAAGACTACCTTCTTAATATATTTTGAGGGGGTTAAGTCTGGTCCATTATAGTTGTCTTGAAGGAATTAAATCTATTGATCACAGAAGAAATTTGAGAAACAGGGTTACTACTGATCCAGTGACAAACACCTTCAGTTAACTTTCTTTTTCACCAATTTTTTAGTGCAATGTGGAAATCGCTGGTTGGCCAGCAGTTATTGGCCATCCCTAATATCCCTGAAGGACACAGTGGTGAAATATTTCCTTGAATCCTTGCAGTCCATAGGGTGTAGTTACTTCCACAGAGCTAATAGGAAGTGAGTTGCAAATTGCAAATTTGTTCCATGCGTTGCCAAGTTACCAAAGCATATGGGGAGCAAATCCAAAACCAAAGCCTCAAATCTGCTATGTCTATTTTGATAAATTAAGAACTGATCGATTGATAAAATGCACCTGTATCCTCTGAAGTTGAGCCTGAAGAACATGAGCCAAATCTTCAGCCTCTTGTTCACTGAAGTCTAACATACAATTGTAGCTGGAATTTTGGACCCTGTGGAAGTCTCAATGCATGAACCTATGTGGGAATTGCCTGGAAAGTCTCAAATTCCTATGGGCAATTCTTTAGCTCCTTGCAACACTTCATGCAAGTCTCTGACTCTGATGTCAGACAATCTACAGGGTTAGCCAGAATAGTACCTATGAAACGTTTTGACTGAATAAAACATAATTTATCGGAAAGATGTTGTGAAACTTGACAGGGTTTAGAAAAGATTTACAAGGATGTTGCCAGGGTTGGATGATTTGAACTATAGGGAGAGGTTGAATAGGCAAGGGCTGTTTTCCCTGGATCGTCGGAAGCTGAGGGGTGACTTTATAGAAGTTTATAAAATCATAAGAGGCATGGATAGGATAAATAGACACTTATCTCTTCACTCTGGAGGTTCCCTGCCTCCATTCCTGATGAAGGGCTTTTGCCTGAAACGTCGATTTTCCTGCTTCCCTCGGATGCTGCCTGACTTGCTGTGTTTTCCCAGCACCACTCTAATCTAAACTCTGGTTTCCAGCATCTGCAGTCTTCACTTTTGCCTAAATAGACAAAGTCTCTTCCCTGGAGTGGGGAATCCAGAATTAGAGGGTATAGGTTCAGGGTGAGAGGGGAAAGATATAAAAGAGATCTAAGGGGCAACTTTTTCACGCAGAAGGTGGTACGTGTATGGAATGAGCTGCCAGAGGAAGTGGTCGAGGCTAACACAATTGCAACATTTAAAAGGCATCTGGATGGGTATATGAATAGGAAGAGATTGGAGGGATATGGGCCAGGTGCTGGCAGGTGGGACTAGATTGGGTTGGGATATCTGGTCGGCATGGACAAGTTTCTGTGCTGTACATCTCTATGACTCTATCTGAATACTAACACTAAGACCTAACACTCCAACCTGACTCCAACACATCCAATATTCACCCACCTATACCCAACCCACCCACTCATTCACTTGCATTCAAATTTTATATTTAAACCTGCCATATGGCTGCCAGTGCTGTCGAAATGGATTATGTTTTGTTTTCCTTCTACTCTACTCTGAGAATTCCCTGATGGGCATTACACTGTACTCTTCTGTGAAAGCCAGGCTCTGAAGACTCTTTTTAGTAAAACAGCAGCATACAGTCAGGAAATTTACAAGCACAGTGGCAATCCAATGGCCATTGCTATTGCACAGAAGTTCTGAGCCATGAAAGCTAAAAAAAAAGCATCTTGCACGGTTAAAAGTTCACTAAAGTTATTCTAATTAGAAACAATTGAATTAGCTCTCCACATTTACAATTCCTAATTATTATCCAGTCATTTCTGAACAGCGCTAACTAAATTTAAAGGTCCTGTTTGTAGTGGAAGCATTGAATTTTGTCCATCATTCATAAAATTATCCCAAACCTCTGCTGCACATTATAGTTTCATATTTTGAACAGTACCATTATTGATTCATAGAAATGTTTGAAAATTATGTTTGAAAGCAAAGGAAGCAAATATCATCCAATACTCTTACAAGGAATCCAAGAACCGGATTCACATGGGGACAAATGAGATTCAATTATTATGGGTAGGATACCATTTCAATACGGACCTTCGCTCAGTATTTTCCTCCCTCTCACACAATGTAACAAATGTTTGATCTCAATGCCACACTCAGATATAATTATTTCATTACATTTAAGCAAAAATTATATTAATGCAAACCACATGGTCAATTTTTAAGCTCCATTAAAATATACACTGGAGGGTAGTATGCTTGGAAAAAAAATTGTACTGAAAGGGTAGCATCTTGCTTTTATCTAAGTATCTGCAAACTACAATCCAGAACAAATCACAATCTAAAAATCATACCTCATTGTGACACAAACATGCAATCATTTTCAAAGATGATCACAATGTCAAAAATCTCCCATCTTTGTTTATGCCTGACACACAAGCAGCCAACCAACTCACCAACATTTGCATAAAGAGTGTGGTCACAAGATTACTTAATCTTAACTACAAATTTGATTTCACCAAATTGGTTCAGCTAATTTAAAATTTGTGTTCCATTTTAGTCTCAGAAGAGAAATACTAAACCAGATTGAAGCTAAAGTTTTATAACTCCAAGGTTAAAAAGCCCAAAAGAAAATCCAGTTACATAAGTTCCAATTCATCCAGACTTCAATTTCCTTCAATTTCCTCTCAGCAATGTACTTCAGTTGCACAACAACTGCTTTGTTTACTGACAAAAAAAATGGATGAGTTGAAATTCGAGCATCAAGGCAGACGTCAGAAATTGCACAGATGGGATTTCTTTCTGTGGACTAAATGGTGCATGTCTACAGCTGTATTAATCTGAACTGTTATTGCACAAGATATGTTGCAAAAGGTTATAAGATAACACAATTAACTTTTTCACAAAAACATACAAAAAGAAATCTAACAACATTTAGGGTGAAGCAAAAGTTACCTCTATTTTATATCCTAAATCAACTATTTAAAAAAAACTATCAATATAACTGAGGATCCTAGTTATTTTATCAAGTTTCAGTTTGAATTTTGAGATTTTAAACCATAAGCAGTACTTTATCAACGCCTGAAATCGGGAAAAACAACCAAGAAGATCTAAATTGCTGAGGACTACATTGCACATTTAAGACAAACAGCTGAAGCAACACAGATTACATTTGACAAAACGCATTTAACACCAGAAGGGGCTGCAGCAATGAGGTTTAAGGCATTGAGATGAAGGATCAAAGTTATTTCCTCCCGAGTATTCCATTACCCAATTATACTTCATTTAATTATAAGTGGTGCTTTGAATCGCATTTAAGCATTTGTAACACAAAAACAATAATTTCTCCCCCATTAATTTTCTCACAGGGGGCTTGCAAATTTGATTACCTTTGTTGTTTCTTTATAATTGTTAAAGCTGCTGCAGTCTAACCAAATCATAAGACTGCTCTCAACCTGAGCGCCACCATGCCTCAGGTGAAGGAAGAGGTTGAGAAGGAGAGTCAATCATGTTAACCTCAGCCAGTGTAGGAATTGAATCCACACTGCAAGCATCAGTTTACATTGCAGACCAACTATTCAGCAATTGAGCTAATGTTCTCCTTTTAATTTACCTTCATAAGGAATAACAGTTTCGACAACAAAATTGCCAAGCAAGCCATTCAGCTGCATTAACTGTTAGAAAGGGGAAAAAAATTGACTAAAATCAGATGGACCACCTGACATTGACTAAAGCAAACAGTACTGTCAACCTCGCAAATTCCTCCTATAGACAATCTGGGAGCTAGTCCTAAAATCGTCCTGCAGACTAATCAAGTAACCACCTGATATAGTTGTTCTCGTGGAATGATACCTACAAACAATGCCCTAAACAAGATTATCATCATCCTTGGATCAAACATGGACAAGGAAACCTCTTGTTGATTACCACATACCTTGACCAAAATGCCACCTTAACACTGAAAATTATTTGCATCATGTTGTGTGGCACTATTACCATGCTAAATGGGTTAGACTTCAAATATATCTAGTAACTCACTGTGACCATCAGCAGTATTCAAATTGTGTTCAACACAATCTGCAACCTCATGGTCCAGCATAAACCTCACTCTACCATTAGCATCAAGCAAGGGTCAACCCTTGGATCAAAGTGCAGAGGGTATGAGAGGAGCAGCACCAAGCACACCCTAAAATGAGGTTCCAACTTCATAAGGCTCCAAAACAGAACTACTTTCATGCTATACTGCATAACCACAAGTCAGAGAGAAAGCTAAGTGATTCCCTAGCAACTGCTCTTTTCTAAGCTCTGCAGACCTGCCACATCAAAGCGTAAACAGTATTTGACACCAAAACAACTTACTGGAGGCAGGAGCTCTGCAAACATTCCCATTGTCAATAATGGAGAAGCACAACATATTCGTGCATAGGATGGAACAATCTTCAGCCAGAAGAGCTGAGTTGATAGTGCAGCTCAACCTCTTGCAAAGGTCCCAATATCAAACAACTCAATCCTGACTTGAAAACATAACACTATTCCTTCAATGTTACTGGGTCAAAATACTGGATCTTCCTCCCTAACATTACTGTGGACCTACCTACACACATGTTCTGCAGCAGTTCAAGGAGGCTGCTCACCATCTCCTCTCAAGACCAACAAGAGAGGAAGTAAATGCTGGTATAGCCAGCAACTGGATCAATTCCAAGAATAAATAATAACAAATTTAAAGAAAAAAAAAGTTCATACAGCTTTCAAATGGAGAAAGTTACACCCTATAAAGTTGGTTCATTGGTCAACTCCTGTCCAGGAAAAATAGATTTGTGGCTCAAGACCCAACATAAGAATAAATCAATTCTTAGTACTGTTTTGCTTCAATGAATTCCTATCTTAAAACAAGCCAGACTGCAATTATTACTTCAATAGTTAAGGTCATCAACAATCTAATTTCATGATGCCAAGAGAACTCAAGTAACCAAATCAACCTTCAAGTATCAACACAAAATGTTCATTCAGTTTAATGTTCTTTAGAAATCTTGTGGTCAGTTACCACCTAACTACTATACCAATGCAACTATATTACTCACTTGAGCCACTCAGTCTCTGGAGGAATAATAACACAATGCCAATTTGCGTTAAATACTGGGCAATTTGTACATTATGATATCACTAAGGATAAGTCCATGACTGCACATAGCAATTCACTCAAGTCCAAGAACATGGAAGCTTTTACCTATCTTAAGTGGGTTCAAACTCAAGTCCCTAAACTGAGAAAGTAATGTCATAACTCAATGTAGGAGCAAATTGCTTTAGATGCTGGAATCTGTACTGAAAACAGAGTTTTGATAAAGAGTCATTTAGACTCAAAATGTTAGCTCACTCTTTCTCCACAGATGCTGCCTGACCCACTGTGACTTCCAGCATTTTTGTTTTCAATGTCAGAACTCGCTCTGCAAACATTTACCTTACTATTTAATAGTGTCATGAAACCTAATGTTTCCCATTCTGAACATATCTTTTGGAATAAGGTGCAAAAATAAATTCAAAGCTTTACAGCCTGCAAGGCCCTTTGGTCCAACTTGTCCATGCAGCCCAGTTTTCACAATTAATCTAGTCTCATTTGCCTGTGTTTATCCCTCCATACCTATCCCATCCATGATTTGGATTAATAGACAAGCAACTTTTCAATGTATAATTTCAGTTACATCACACTGCAAATTTTTGCTATAAATTCTGTGTTACGATCGAGCCCTCCACAATCACCTGATGAAGGAGCGTCGCTCCGAAAGCTAGTGTGCTTCCAATTAAACCTGTTGGACTATAACCTGGTGTTGTGTGATTTTTAACTTTGTAGCCCATCCATGTAACTGTCGAAATGTTTCTGAAATGACAAAGTTGTACTCGTTTCCACCACTACCTCTGGCAGCCCATTCCAGACACTCTCCACCCACTGCAAACAAATATTGCACTTCTGGACACTTTTATATCTCTTCCCTCTCACCTTGAACCTATGCCCTCTAGTTTTAGACTCCCCTATTATGGGAAAACGCTGTTGCTTATCTACCTTCTCTACATCTCACAATCTTACAGACTTCTGTCAAGTCACCCCTCAAGTCACCCCTCAAGTCACCTACACTCCAGAAAAAAAAGTACCAGCCTCTCCTTATAACTCAAACCTCCAGTCCAAATAGCGTCCTAGTAAATCTTTTATGTACCCTTTCTAGTTTAATAGTACCATTTCTATAGTACAACAACCAGAGTTGCACATAATACTCCAAATATGGCCTTATCAATGTCTCGTACAGCTGCAACACGACATCTCCCAACTCCTATTCGTACTCAATGTTCTGTCCAATGAAAGCAAGCATGCAGAAAGCCTTCTTTACCACCATGTCTACCTGTGACTTCACTTATAAGAAGTTATGCATCTGTACCACTTGAAATAATGCTGATGTTTTCAAAGACATGAGATTGAGGCTCTAAGAAGCTTTATCCTTTCAAATGCAATTTGAACCTAGTCCAACACTGCAACTAAAGCAATTAAATTACCCACAATGTTACAGCCACATCTATTTAACGTTTCTGTATCTATTCCAGTTGTTGTAGGTACCTTTAGTCATACAGGGGTTTCACTTATAAGTCACTAAGTTATTTAGATCAGAAAGTTTATTCAGTTCATTTTAGCCTTGTTCAGAGCAGTACCTTACCTGGCCTGACTCACTATTCTGGAGTGACTGCTGCCTCTCTCAGACTTATGACTGCTCCTAGCCTTCTAACGTGCAGCCTCTCCTCATATCATATCACTGATTGAGCAGTCCCCTGCTGCTGTATTCCAACAGGGTTGACTTCAGAAGGTATTGTAAGGAGTATTACACATTTGTTTTACATTTAAAAGATGTGGTTTATTTTAAGAGTTAGTCTGTTTATTTTAGGAACACAACTTTTCAAAGTATAGGTGATATTGTATTTCAACTTGGAAGACATACTTATGTTTTCTTTTATCTCAGCTGAAGGCAGCCCTACAGAACCATTTATAACAATCAATTCTTATGGGAATCTTTACTTCAATTCAATGTGCAGTTTAGAAGAACGTTCCTCTGAATTTAAGTGTTTATACACTATATAGAAAACATAGAAAAAAATACAGT
The DNA here is from genome assembly GCF_004010195.1 of Chiloscyllium plagiosum. Lineage (NCBI taxonomy): Eukaryota > Metazoa > Chordata > Chondrichthyes > Orectolobiformes > Hemiscylliidae > Chiloscyllium > Chiloscyllium plagiosum. Next base: position 650 of record NW_025214746.1, on the reverse strand, counting down.
GCAGTACAGGCCCTTTGGCCCTCGATGTTGCGCCGATCCAAGCCCACCTAATCTACACTAGCCCACTATCCTCCATATGCCTATCCAATGCCCGTTTAAATGCCCATAAAGAGGGAGAGTCCACCACTGCTACTGGCAGGGCATTCCATGAACTCACGATTCGCTGAGTAAAGCAGGCAACATCCTGGTAAACCTCCTCTGCACCCGTTCCAGTGCCTCCACATCCTTCCTCTCGTATGGCGACCAAAACTGCACACAATATTCCAGATGTGGCCGCACCAGAGTTTTATACAACTGCATCATGACCTCAGGGCTCCGGAACTCAATTCCTCTACCAATAAAAGCCAGTACGCCATATGCCTTCCTCACCGCACTATTTACCTGGGTGGCAACTTTCAGAGATCGGTGTACATGGACACCAAGATCCCTCTGCTCATCCATACTACCAAGTATCCGATCATTAGCCCAGTACCCCATCTTTTTGTTACTCTTGACTCATTGATATATGAGACATATATGACTCATTGATACTCAAGCTAGTTGTGGCTCCTTAGCACTGGAATATGATTGTATACACAAATTTAGGGAGCGACATGCCCAGGAAGAATAAACTCCATTTACTGATAAATTTGGAACCACTTTGCTCTTTC
>NW_025214745.1:0-50000 GCF_004010195.1 Chiloscyllium plagiosum | reverse complement strand
TGGAGAGATCTGCATTCATCCCTTGTGGTTGGAGGGTTCTGAGGTGGAAGATTAGGTGCTCTTCCTTCAGGCGTCGTGTTGCCATGGTCTGGCGATGGAGAAGGCTAAGGACCTGCATGTCCTTGGCGAAGTGGGAGGGGGAGTTAAAGTGTTCAACCACGGGTCGCTTTGATTGGTTTGTGCGGGTGTCCCAAACGTGTTCTCTGAAACGTTCCACAAGTAGGCGGCCTGCCTCCCCAATGTATAGGAGGCCACATCGGGTGCAGCGGATGCAGCAAATGATGTGTGGAGGTGCAGGTGAATTTGCGACGGATATGGAAGGATCTTTTGGGGCTTTGGAGGGAAGTGAGGGGGAGGTGTGTGCGCAAGTTTTGCATTTCTTGCGGTTGCAGGGGAAGGTGCAGGGAGTGGAGATTCGGTTGGTGGGGGGTGTCGACCTGACGAGGGAGTCGCAGAGGGAGTGGTCTTTCCGGAACGCTGATAGGAGAGGGGAGGGAAATATATCCTTGGTGATGGGGTCTATTTGGAGGTAGTGGAACCTTTCCCCCATTTACCAGAATAGAAAATTAAAATCCCAAGATTCTTCACAATCTCGGACCCACACAATTTTCAGCAGTGTCATCCATGGCCCCTCGTGGACATATTCGTTGCACCGTGGCAGTTGTCAGATCATAATAGCGGAGCAGTGGGGCTCTATCAGAATAGGAAGTACTTCTGGGGTAACTAAAATGAGCACAACTTTCTGTGTAGTGATGCAATCTAAAAGAAGACTTAATAAGAGGTAAGCCACAACAAAAGACGAAGATGACAACAAGTAAAACCGCACCTATAATAACATCAATCTTGACAAATCCTACTCCCCGAGGTCCTAATACATTATTCAACCAAACAAATGCCTGCTGACCAAAACCCCACGTTATCTTTTACGTCCTGTCTTAGATTGTTTAGTTTTGCTTGATTTAGTAAATGTCGCCCAGGGCTAGTGTTGCTATGTATAAAGGTACAGCAATACTCCCCAAACATGACACTAACCCGGCCTTTTTCCATCAGTATCCAATGTCAAGCCTGTCTGTTTTGCCGTGTCATTTTGGTAGTGGCAACCAATTTGTTCTGCCAAGGCCACCGCGGCACTGTCAGTATAATTGATAAATCTCTGCTGATTGTAATAAATATAATTAATCCATTCTGCATTCTTCCTAACCCATTTAACTGTGATAAGAGCCTCTCATCCTGCTGCAATCTCATTGAAGGCCTTAAATTCATTAGGAATACCTCTTGGCGGTCCCATGCTATCAATCCGAGTCGTTGAATCAGGGAGACACCTTCACATAGTTCAGCACAAATCTGACTGTGACGTAGAGTCAAACTGTGCGTGTTGTGATATAACTACGTAGTGTAGGAGCATTTCCTGGGCACAGCTGCCACTTCATTTCTTACCACACAGCAACCAAGTATCTGCTAGTTGGATGCATTTTGAATTTATGAGAGTCCCAAATGTGGTGTCCACCTCGAGATCAATCATAGTCTCTCAAAGACCTAAAATAGCCGACTGGTGTCGAACAATTTTTATTGAAGCACTGAAATCTCAACCGTTCCCATGTCCTGAAAGCAGCCATGGGGAACGTGTAATTAGTCTTACTGTTGGACCCCGGCGTACTATAGCTACACCATCGTTGGAGTTGCTGCCTGCCCACAACATCGTCGAGGCCTGTATTAGGAGGCACCAAAAGGGGCAATGGGATTGCATGTAAGTTGATGAATCATCCAGGTTAAGAGTTCGTCAATGCAAATGCCATTAAGTACAGGTGGTCGAGGTATAGGGCATACGGACAACATAGTCCGAGGGGGTCGCATTAGTACACAAGAAACAGTCCTGTCCAGCCAAAATTAAGGCCGTGACGTTTGTCCATTGATACCAGTGACTTTCACGGGCATGTACACATATTAGTGCAACAAGATCTGCACTTCTAATACGTCTTTGTCTCCCAGCCTGAGTGACCCTGGCATTCCAGTCGAGGTTTGACAAGTTAATGGTTTCCAATTTTGAGTGTGCAAGCCTTGTATCAGAGAGGGGGTTATTAGGTCGTCCCTCATCTTTTCCCCATCTCAGCTGCCAGGAGACGAGCTATGCTCCACATCGCCATCGCTATCATTTGTGGAATGATCAGTATACCCAAGAACTTCATGTGCACCTTGCCTGGAACCCTGCTGAGATGTAGGAGCCTCCTGTGTGCTCTGCCCGTGTCCACGTTCCTCAGCTGCAGCACCAGTTACCTCAGTGGTATAGTTAGCTTGTGCTGATGGGAGAGCTTGAGTACAATGATTAAGTTGGTTTCATGTGTGTCGTCCTTCCACTTGGATGGGGGTAGGTGATGTCTTAGTCAGCATGAAATGTCACTGTCTCCTCGGCTAATTCAAGCATCTTTGCAAAACCCGCACTTACACCCAGTCCCCGGGCTAATAGAGTTTTCCTTGTTGAGAGGTCCTTGTTCCATTTGTGTTTCCTGAATATGGTTAGTCTCATGTATACAGTTAGCTACTGCATTTCGTGCTTAAGTTCTAAGCTTATCTGCTCCAAACTAGGCCCTTTGTAGTGGCCTCTCCACTTGGGCACTGACATAGTCCTACCTGTGAGCATCTTATGTGGTATTACATTGGTCACGTGATTAGTCTGCTTGCGATAAATCATTAGCACCAGAAGCATTCAATCAACTCAATTAAGCTTGGTGCTTGCGCAGATCTCATTTAATTAGGCTTTCAATATCCCATTAATTATTTCCACCACTCCGTGTGGCTGTGGGTGATACAAGCACCCAAACCTCTTCTTGATTCTCAAAGACTGCAATACCAGCTTACCTACTTTGTGAATGAAGGCAGACCCATTTTCGGAACTGTTTTCGGACGGTATACTAAACTTTGGGATAAATTCATTCGTCAGAAATTTCAATACTGTCGCAGCTCCTGCATTTTGGAAGAGACAGCGTCTACCCATCTGCTAAGCCTATCATTTGCCACGAACATGAACCTTTTCACCCTCAACCTCTTTATCATGTCCACGCAGTCAATTACTGAATGCTTAAATGGCCATTCAGACACTGGTATTTTTCCTAAAGGTGTCGTTCTCCCCTTCCTAATATTGTTCTGTGTTCACACACATCATATTGTGGCAATACGTCGTCCACTGGAACCTGCAGGTATAGTAGGCAGAAACCATTGCGCTTTATCTTTCTCAGCACTTCCCCTCGTGCGAAGAGATCTAATCCATGCGCCTTTGATGTAAGAATTGTCAACAAAGATGTGGGCGCTTCCAATAAACCTTCCTCTGTTGTCCATAAACCTTCTTGATTCTGCCTTACACGCCTCTGCTTCCATAGGGTTTGCTCAGCCAGGGTAGCCCTCCTCTGTATTTCAATAAGGTCATTTGTCGTCGCTTCTGGGTCGATCTACATCTGAGGCGCAATAATAGATGAAGAACTACTCGAAGCTAACTTACCCACTTCATCCGCTGTCTGATGACCCATATTCACCATATCACTACTTTTCTGTTTGTTTAGCACTTAATGGTAGCTCATGCCTTTAGCTTCATCATTGCCGTCGTCAACTCTAGAAACTGCTGGCAGTGTTGTATGGGATCCCTGTTTTTCGTCTTAAAGCCTCCTTGCGTCCTCACTGCCAAAAATAGGTGGCATACACCATGTGCATAAGCCGAATCAGTATAACTGTCAGCTTTCACAGGCCGCCATCAATGCCTTACCTTCACTCAACTGAGCTGAACACGGCTGTGAGCAAGATTCCAATTCGATTGTCCTATACTGGGTCTGGTCCTGCCTGACACGCCTCCTGCATAAGTTCACCTGTTTGACGCATAAAGGTGAAAACGTTTAAGGATATTGAAAAATGTCATTGAATCTTCATTCCACTGCAAAGCATCCCGTAAACATGAATGTCCGACCTCCGGCATCCTATTCCTTAAGGGTTCTGTAATCTCAGCATACTCCTCAATCCAATCTGAGCTAAATCCTGTCATGCCCAGAAATGTTATCGTTTGCCGTCCTGTCTCTGGCCCAGGAATTTTAACATTTGCTTCAATATGACTTGTTGCAATTGCCTTTGTGCCCTTCGCAACCGGCCTCCCGAAATACTCGAATTGTTCTTTTCAAAATCTGCAGGTTTTTTCATCGAGACCTTATGCACCCTCCCCCCGCCCACCACCCCCCCACCCGCCGACAGTTTTTTTTTTCAAGATTAAAAGGGTATCTCGCTCACACTGTTCCTGACTATCTGAACAGTCAAGCAAATCATCAACATAGTGTATCAACATACTTTCTACTCTGATTTTTACCTTTGTTGAATACTTGCGGTGTACGGTTAAAACCCTGGGGCATTATTGTATAAGTGTAATGCCGACCTTTTTATGCAAAAGCAAACAGATGCCGACTGAGCTGTGCTAGGGGAATGCTAAATAAAAGCAGGACATAAATATACTACCGAGAACCAAGCTGCCTGTGGGGGAACATTAGTTAGCAGGGTGTGCGGATTCGGAACAACTGGTGGACAATCCTCCACTACCTCATTTACTGCTCTTAAATCATGTACAAGTTTCCATTTAGACCAGTCTGCCATTAAAACTGGTAACAAAGGAATATGCAGGTACTACAATTTTCTAAGTACCCATGCCTTCAGCAATCTTTATACTGTTGTTGGCATTCTCTCTGCTGCCTCTGGTTTTAAAGGATACTGCGGTCTCCTAGGCAGAATAGCTCCTATTTTCAACCTATTTCCACTGGGCTAGCTGATTTCATTCTCACAAAGTGGCAAGAAATATTTCCTATTACTCATTACCATATTAATCATCTTCCTCCGCTGTCACTGGCACGCTCCGCTGGGGTGTTATTGTGACTTCCTTCGGATTCCCTGTCAGGTTGCAGCATGCGAGGATGTTAATATAGCTGCTATTCCCGGTATCCCAAATCCCTATCGTGACAATATGCCATTCCTTAACTGTTTCTACATCCCTGGCTATAGATCTGAAGTCTTTAGATTGATATCCCTTATTCACCAGTAAGGTTACATGCGGTGCGGCGCCTGGCACGGGCCATACCACTTTTCCAGGAAAGCATTTCTCTCTATTTGCAGAATCACTCCCTGCTCCCCTAATACAATTGCTTCACTTCTCAAATGTTGTGGAGTGGTGACCTCCCACTGCCACTGACTATCTATCACTTCATTCTGAGACTCATCAAATATCACTGTAAAGTGTAGCTCAGAGTTGAGTTGTCTTGCATGAGTCAACATCGTCAATACTTCTGCTTCCCACATTCACCAAATGTGTTGAGTATCACTTGCGATATCCCCGATCCAATAAACATAAACATATTTTACTTCTTGCATCACTGATTGTGTATTGGCCTTTTCTACGGCCAAGCCTTGCTGTTTGCATTCCAATCTTACTTTTAACTGTAGTAAAGCAACCCTACCTAACAAGTTAGTTGTTGCATCTTTACACACTAACATTGGCAAACGATCTCCCTACGTTGCATGTCTAATCCTACTGGAGCTGTAAATCGAGTTAACTGTAATTTCGCTGAGAACCCTATTGTTGAAACAAATTTACTTGACATGGGAAGGTAAGAGGCAGATAGTGGCTGGACACAACTGCACGTAGCTCCAGTATCTATCATGACCGGCGTCTGCCGCCCTTGCATATTAACCTGAATTACTGGTTCTTGATCAGCCTCCCATGCTCCTGCCCAGTAGCGCCCCTTTCCATCCAGGATTTCAGGGCATCCCTAGCACATCCCGTGTGGGTTAATAGGTTCAGCTGGTCTTTCAGGCATCTGGGAAGTAGGCACTGGAGATTCCCGCCGTCTAGGCCCGCTGTCGGGCAGAGAGGGCCTTGCCCAATAAGGGCAATTCCTGCTAAAGTCGCCCGGTTGAAGGCCTCCTCAGCACATCATTTTTGCCGAACACCCTCGCCCGCTCCCCACCACCCCACACACCTTGAGCCTGATTATTTATCGTGCACCTACGTCCTCCATTCAAACGTCTCTAACCTTGGAGATCGCAGTTCTGATTCAGTTGTTGTTTAGATCTGCCCTGCCCTGGATACATCACCTGCGGAAAAGCTTCCCTAAAAACGTCCATTCCTGGCATATGACTTTCTGGCCCCTGTCTGGCTACTTGACAGGACACCCGTTGCGTGGGCACCTGCTTCACACCAGTGTTGATTACTGTTTCGGTTCTTACTGGCAGCACCTTTTTAGCCTTCTCTTTTTCTTTCTTTTTAAGCACTTCGAGCTGCTTTGCGCCTGCTTCACTTGCACCTCCTACTGCCATTCAGAGGGGTTGTCTTTGTTTTTTTCGAAACCATTCAACTGCATGAGCTACATGACTTCTAACTTCCTGATGGCTCATTGATGATGTCAGAGCCACCACTTCCTGCAGTCTTGACCTGAATTGGGAGGGCATTGCCTCAATGATAGAATTTAGAGTCATAGAGTCAGAGAGATGGACAGCATGGAAACAGACCCTTCGGTTCAACCCGTCTATGCCGACCAGATATCCCAACACAATCTTTTTCCACTTGCCACCACCCGCCCCATATCCCTCCAAACCCTTCTTATTCACATCCACATCCAAATGCCTCTTAAATGTTGCAATTGTACCAGCCTGCACCACACCCTCTGGCAGCTCATTCCATACACGTACCTCCCTCTGTGTGAACAAGTTGATCAATAGGTCTCTTTTATATCTTTCCCCTCTCACCCTGAACCTATACCCTCTGGTCTGGACTCCCCGACCCCAGGGAAAAGACTTCGTCTGTTTAACCTATCCATGCCCCTCATAATTTTGTAAACCTCTGCAAGGTCATCCCTCAGCCTCCGACACTCCAGGGAAAACAGTCCCAGGCTGTTCAACCTCTCCCTATAGCTCATATACTCCAACCTTGGCAACATCCTCGTAAATCTCTTATGACCCTTTCACGTTTCACACAATCTTTCCGATAGAAAGGAGACGAGAATTGCGGGCAATATTCCAACTGTGGCCTAACCAATGTCCTGTACAACCGCAACATGACCTCCCAAAATCTGTACACAATACTCTGACCAATAAAGGGAAGAATACCAAACGCCTTCTTCACTATCCTATCTACCTGCGACTTCACTTTCAAGGAGCTATGAACCTGCAGTCCAAGGTCTCTTTGTTCAGCAAACCTCCCGAAGACCTTACTATTATATGTATAAGTCTGGAGCATTGTGGTCAGCAACTGATTAGTTTCTATGCCTGACTCTGTTTCCAGCCTGCACGTTATTATTTGCTTCTCAATGTCAGCAATCGTGTTTTCCCTTTCTACCAGTGGATCCCCTCTCAAAGCCTGGCAATCCGTCTTAAGTGGAGAACAGTCTCTTAAGGCCTGCCAAACATTCTGTCTCACTCGATCAATCACGACCCCATCTATCAATAAATTACCTGCCGCTTTCTTCAAACGGGCTCAGACTATTATTTCCTTTAAGTTCGGGAGACCTACCAAATTCACCAGCAGTGCCTTCAAGTCTCCTGTAGCCAGCAATCGCCCTGTGGTTTCATCTTCAAAAGCCCCGAACCACTTTCCTGCTCCCACGTGTAAACTGGGCAGAACATTCGTCAGCCGTTCCAGATTCTGATTTCCCCAACGAATGCATTGTCGGTTTCTCCACTCTTTTATAAGGAATTGTAGCATCCTTCCCTGTTGGCCCTTTTTTCCCTTTACCTGTACTACTTCTCAATAATTGCCCCTCGGGCTCTGAGGCCGAAGCTACTTCCAATTCCTCCCATTCTTTCGGAACTGGGGCGTTTTCTTCCTTGTCTCTCATCATCGCTTTCTGCTTCCTCTGCATCATCTTCAATTCTTTTCTCTTCAGCCCCTTTTCATATCGCCATGAGTATTCCTCAATTGCGTTTTGTTCTCTGAGCCCACGCAGCACACTAATCTCATGTTTCAGCTTTTCTTTCTCTCGTTGTCTAGCTTCTGTTTGCCACTGCCTGTACCTTTTCGCTCTTTCTCTTCTTTCCCTCAGTTCATTTTTGTCTTCCGCACTTCCGTCCCATTCTACCTGTCCCTCTGTTTCTACTGTTCCCTTTATTAGTTGACACTGCTTCAATGCCTCTTCATTCGAGTAGGGAGGAGGTCTATTGAAATCCTCCACATCGGGGTATAAAGTGGGACTGATTGCTGCTTTACTGTTTCCTGTAACTGCTCAGCTTGTTCTTTTTGCAGCTTTGCTAGTCACCACGGGTGACTGACAAGCTACATTGAATTCATCGCCCTCCTTCCTGAACATTTTCAGTATTTCCATCTCCTGAACACTCTTTTGGTTCCTATTTTTAGATTTACCTTTCGGCTTGTAGGTCTTAATTAGCCCTCCCATCTCATTGCACAAACGTATATCGAAGGTACATTCTTTTGGTCATTTAGTCAATAAATCCACAGTTCTTTCTTCCCTTTTCTCAAAAATTCTTACAATATCATTTTCGTGCTGCTGAAAGTATCTTGCTCAGTATCTCAACTGCAGTCCCTTTATCCAAACTAACATATATTTCAGTCTAGCTAATGTATTATCTCTGCTCTCACAAATCACCTCCTCATGCCATTCAGGTCTGGTACGACTTCGTCAACACTATAAGCAATCCCTAACATTTTAACTTAGAATTGTGCCTTGCCAATATATCAATTCCTAAACGTCTTCTCCTGCAGCTTGTTAATACAGAAATCCTATTCTCGTTTGTTCACCCTCAAGCAGTCTAACACTGCATCTGCCGAATGCACCAATCACTAACAGTTTCTTGAAAACTCTGTCTCTTAAAAAAATTCTATCTTAAATTCTCACAATGCAAAATAAAATCAAAATAACTCTGGATCTCGAGCTCCAGGGAAACAAAACACAAACATTTAACTACCAACACATAATTATGCATACAAAACAGACCACGATGATTGAACTATACAGGCTCTCTCTCACACGCACAGAAACGTTCTGAAAATTACAGCTGCTATCACTCTCCCTCTCTCTATCATTCCGATCATTGCTGCGAACAGCCAAGAGCTCAGCCGTAAAAGTCTCTCTTTCTCTCTCAGTCAGAGTCTTCGTTCAACATATCCTTTGTTCATTTCCGAAAGTACAGTCTCGTTATCATGCAGGACTGGTCTAAAACATTCAACAGTCTAGTAACAATTTAACTGTATGACTATTCTCTACTATTTTACTTTTCATCATCCACTACCAACCTGCCCGCTTTCGAAACAGGACTACCAGCGCTTTTAGTAAAAAAAAAACTTTCCCTTATTTATTCTGCATTATCTGTTCAAGGCATCGCTTCCCGCGAGGTGGTATCTATAGGGTCTTAGGCAAGCATGCCATATGTTTTCTTGAAAGATCTATCTACCTGTGCAGTCACGTTCAAGGTAACATGGACCAGAACTACCAGAACTCTCTCAACATTTCCGAAGGCTCAACATATTACAGTACAGTTCACTTTAGAAGTAAAATTCCCAGAATGCATCACCTCACATTTGCCTGGATTGTACTCCACCTGCCACTTGTCCGCCCGACTCTTCAGTTTATCCATATTCTCCTGTATCCTTTAGCAATTCGCTATGCTTTCTGCTAATCCACTAATCTTCGTGTCATCTGCAAACTTACGGATCAGGCCAACAATGCTCTCTTCCAGATCATTTATGGATATCTCAAACAACAGTGGCCCCAGTACTGATCCCTGTGGAACACCAGTGGTCAGGTTTCTTCAATTTGAGAAACTCCCTTCACCTACGACTCTTTGTCTTCTGCTGCTCAATCTGTTCTTTATCAGCCTAGCTAGAACACCGTTCATACCCCGTGACTTCACTATCTCCATTATTTTACCCTGGGGAAGCTTATTGAATGCCTTAATAAAGTCCATGCATATGACACCTACAGCCCTTCGCTCATCTGTCAAGTCAGTCACTTTGTCAAAGAACTCTACTAAGTTGTTAAGAAACGATCTCCCCCGTATAAAACAATGTTGCCTATCATTGATAAGCCCATTCTTTTTCCAATAAAGATATATTTTGACCCTCAGTACCTTGTCCAGCAACTTTCCCACCACTGACATCAGCATCACTGGTCTGTACAGTCCAGTATTATCACTTCTACCCCTCTTGTGCAGGAGGGCAACATAAACAAGCCTCCAATCCTCCAGTACTTCACCTGTGTTTCAGTATGCTGCACAGATATCTGTCACAGCCCCAGGTATTTTCTCTCCCTCGCCTCTCTCAGTAACCTGGGTTGGATCCCATCTGTTCTGGGGAATTTGTCCATCTTAATCTCTTTTAGCCTACCGAACATAACGTCCCTCCTCGTGTCAACGTGATCCAGAATAAACAAACAAAAGGGGCAGTGGTTAGAGGGTCTCTTACCGGTTATGTCATTTTGTGGTATTTGTGTGGCCAAAATACTAATTGCACCTCGTCGACCCAAGTCTGCATGTTGTCCAGATCTTAATGCATTTGAAAACAGAGTGCATCAATATCTGAGGAGTCGCAAATGATACTGAACATTGTGCAATCATTGTTCAACATCCCCACTTCTGACTGGATGGCAGAGGGAAGGTCATTGATGAAGCAGCTGAAGAATGTTGGGCTGACGACACTACCCTGAAGGGTGTCTGCAAAGATGTCCTGGCGCTGAGATGACTGGCCCTCTACTCCCACACCAATCGCCGCTTGTGCCAGTCATAACTCTAAAAGTGGGTCGGTTCAAAGGTCTTGGAGCAACGTCGAAGGCCGGTCCTCAGGTGGTGCCTCTTTGGCAGAGTTTCAGCACTGAGGGACGGCATCACTGGCAGAGGGTAAATACTCAGACAATGATCATCTTATGACGGTCAGATTTCAGTGAGTGCCACATTAGAATTAGAATCCCTACAGCGTGGAAACCGCTCCTTCAGCCCACCAATTCCATGCCGACCCTCTGAAGAGAAAGCCAAACAGCCAAATTCCCATTAGCTAAATTTATCTCTGACTAATAGCCTACAGTTGAGACAATTTTGCAGGGTCAATTCATCGAGCCTGCACATCTTTCGGGGAATAAACCCACGCAGACACGGGCAGAATGTGCAGTTCCACACAGACAATCGCCTGGTGCTGGAATCGAACGCGGATTCCTTTTGCTATGAGACAGAAGTGCTAAACGCTGGGTCACTGGGCTGATCTTTGTCAGCTCTGAGTGTATTGACCCGGTGCCTCATTGTATATTGGAGTCAGAACTGAAATTATGCAGCAACATTATATGGTCAGTAGTACAGTATTGCGGTTCTATCAGGAGTTATGTACAAAATGAACGCCTTGTAATTAGACATTTAATCCTGGGGGTGTGTTCATTCTTAACACGTCTCTTCTGAGGTAGTGCCTCATTGTATTGGGGTCAGAATTTAGGGAGTGATGCTCATTTAAAGGCTCAGCACTGAGGTATTGCAGTGCTGCCACAGAATCAGAACTGAGGGAATGCATCATTGTCACTGGCTCGATTTGATGAAAGGCCTCTGTGTGTGGGTTCAGAAGTGGGGTTGTGTGTCATTGTCAGAGGGTCAGTGCTGAGGCAGTAGTCATTGCTGGAAGATCAGTCTTGAGCAATTGCTCCGTTATTCTGAGGGAGAGTCTTCAGCAAAGAGGGAGTGTACCATTATCAGAGTACCAAACTAAACCGATGCCTCATTTTAATTTGGTCAGGAGTGTAGTCGTGTCACACCTTTATAGGGTAAATACTGCAGCAGCGTGGAACTGTCAGACAGTCTACTGAGGAAGGCCGTCATTATCAAAGTGCCAATACTGAGGAAAGTCTACAGCATCAGAGGGACAATACTGATCGAATGGCATTTTGTCGGTGGGTCAGATCTAAAGTTCAATGGGTCACTGCTCAGGTATTGCAGCACCAACAGAGGGTAGGTAATAATGTGTTGCAGGACTGCACATGCTTAAACTATTGGAGTGCATTATTGTTCGAAGGTCAATGCTCAGGCAGTATTGAGGCATTCCAGCTCGATCAGTGGATCAGTCCTGAGGTTTTGCAGCACTGTTAGACTTTCAGAACTTTGGGAGTGCATTATTGCCTGACAGTCGATACTGAGGCAGTGTGTCATTACAAAGGAGATAGAATTTCAAGAGTGATATTGATTACAAGGTCCACAATTAGATATATCAGCAGTTTGAAAGTGTAAGTTTGAAGGACTGCCTCATTCGCAGACAGACAATACTGAAACAGTGCCTCATTGCCCTGAGTTAGTGAAGTGCTGTGAAGTGCCCATAACTCAGCAAGCGCTGCACTTCCAGAACATCCTGAGAGAGGGATTCATTTCAGAGCTTCAGGATTGAGGTATTCGTCACTTGCGAGAGGGACAATTCTGAGACAGTGCATCATTGGAATGGGTCAAAATCAAGGATGTGCCACATATTCAGGTTCAGATCTGAATAAGTGCCCATTTTTAGAGGGTCACACTGAGGAAGCACGCTATTGTCAGACGGTCAGTACTAAGGGAGAGCCTCATGATGTCGGGGGCGGTTCAATACTGATTGAGCGCCTCATTGTTGACAGCTGAGGTGTGCGACAGGAGGGTCTGGTTGCTTTCGCCTCAGTCTGGATGGAGTCCCTCATTGCCTGGGACTCAGTACTTAGGGAGGACGACATTATCACAGGATTAGTTCTGAGGGATTGCCACACATTTGGATAATTTGTTCTATGAATTTGCATAAGTCATTGTGTCAGTTCAGTTGCAATATCTCATTTTCAGAGGTCACTTTATGGGACTGACAATCTGATTGTGCTTCATACCTTAATACTGAATCTCGCATCGTTTTGCACTTCCACAATTTGGGAACTCTCACAATGAAGCACTGTCTCAGTATTGGTCATGTGCGTGCCTTCAGTACTTACTTTCTGACAGTAATGTCATCCCACAATTCTGACCTTCTGACTTTCCTGAACCTCTAATCATGTGGCTCTCCATAAATTGGGAGAATTGGTACAGGGTATCAGTAAACGGAAGATATGGTGCATTGTGCCACTAAATTAGAGCATTGGAGTAGATCGCCTCTAAATTGTAGAAGAAAGCCGAGGCTTCAGTAAATTGGAAAAAAAATGTTGCATGTTGAAAGCAAATGGGAAATTTTCGGCAAGTGTCCAAAAATTAGAGCACTGTTGCAGGGAAGTATTAAAGGGAAGACTTCAAGCAACAGTAAATGGATGAATTGGTACTCAGCACACCAAAATTTAGGAATCTTGCAGCGGGAGATTCACTACACGGAACTACTAAATGAAAGAATTGTGCCAGGACACATCTAATTGGGAGAATTTGGAGCAGTGCATCAGACATTGGAAGAATTGGGGTCTGACTTCTGTAACTGGCAGAATTGGTACATGGTGGAACTAAACTGCAGAATTAGGCCATGGCACCACTAAATGCAGCGAAAAATTGAATGATAAAATCAGTTGAAACGTTTTGCAGAGAAGCATTCAATGGAAGTACTAGCTTAGGAGAATATTCCAATTCTGTGGCACTCCCTCCGATCTGAACTGTTTGAAATTAGGCACTGCCTCAGAACTGACCATCTGATAATGACATCTTCCCACAGAACTAACACTCTGGTGGTGCAGCAGTACCTCTGGACTGATGTTTGAAAGGGTGGTACTCCCTCACTTCTGACTCCTTCTCAGAAGGCATTATATCAGTATTGATACTCAGGTAATAAAACATTCCCGAAAATCTGTCCCCCTAATAGAGCTTCAATACGTCAGTCCTCACCTTCTCATCATATAGCTCTCCCTCAGTTCTGACGTTTTACATTGAGGTACAGCCTCTGATCGAATCCTATGGCAAAGCGGAACACATTCAGGAACGATTTTCTGACATAAAGGCACTCTCATTCTCTTGAGCCACTGCTAATAAAGCACTCCAAACCCAATACAGACTTTGTAATTGTGACACAAATTCTCAATGTCCCTTATGTCGAGTCACACCGTCAGGACTGAACATCTAACAATGAGGCATTCCCTCACCAGTAACTGTCTGACAACAGGCCACTGGCACAGGACTGAATCTCTATCCATCAGCTTCTGCTTCAGAATTGATCCGCTGACAGTGTTGCACTATTTCAGTACTGATCCTTTAGTCGCGTAGCATTTCTTCACATCTGACCTAATGACAGACAGGCACTGCCTCAGCACATGTTATCTGAAATTGAGGCATAATCTTAGGAACGAACCTCTGACAATAAGATACTTCTGCACTATTGATCATGAGGGCTCCAGCAGAAGAGGATATTTCCTTGTCAGAGGTTCAGAAGTGAAGAAGGAATTTATTGTCTGAGATGCATTCCTGAGGGTGTGAATCCTGGATGGGCGAATTAGAGTTGAGCACCCCATAAGTGGAGAATTCCACCGATTCGCTGGCAAGTCACTCTTGAGTCTATTTCGCCCATCCAGTATTGTCCTGCAGCAATTCTCCCGTTTACTGCTTTCTGCATCAATACTCTCACTATCTGTTATCCTGCTTCAAACTCTTCAAATTCCTCCCTTCAGTAGTTGCTCGAAAAGATCCTCCAAATTAGTGGTCAGCTGCCAGAATTCTTAAATTCAGACATGGCTGATGTTGGACTTAAGGGTCTGTTTCAGTGTTCCACAACTCTGTCACTCGATGTAGGCCTCAGCTGCTCCATAATAACTCTCCCATTTACCAATTTACCCATAAATTGGATAAAACATGTGGAAGAAATTGAAATAGTGTGGGTTAGAGACGGCTTAATTTAGTTCCACGTTTTCGTGCAATATCGAGGGGAGAAGAGCCTGTAATTTTCTGTGTTCTAATTTCTGGAACTGGCACCAACTCTTCCATTCAGTATTTTCCTGTCCCAGTTCCCCTACTTCGAATTTACTGGCACCTTCCCGAATTCTCCAATAATTGATGCCTCTGCATCAATTATTTTCAATTAGTTGTTTCCTGATACACTTCTTCCATGTATTGGTACCCTGCTGATTTGATTTAGATTTCACTTAGTGCTG
The DNA here is from genome assembly GCF_004010195.1 of Chiloscyllium plagiosum. Classification (NCBI taxonomy): domain Eukaryota; kingdom Metazoa; phylum Chordata; class Chondrichthyes; order Orectolobiformes; family Hemiscylliidae; genus Chiloscyllium; species Chiloscyllium plagiosum. The sequence continues at coordinate 34,935 of NW_025214745.1, read as the reverse complement.
GCTATACCGCATGTGTTATTGCTTGCAACATTCTCCTTTTTGTTGTGGTTCTGTTCGCCGAGCTGGGAATTTGTGTTGCAGACGTTTCGTCCCCTGTCCAGCTGACATACTCAGTGCTTGGGAGCCTCCTGTGAAGCGCTTCTGTGATGTTTCCTCCGGCATTTATTGTGATTTGTATCTGCCGCTTCCGGTTGTCAGTTCCAGCTGTCCGCTGCAGTGGCCGGTATATTGGTTCCAGGTCGATGTGCCTATTGAGTGAATCTGCGGATGAGTACTGTTAAGACGGACCCGGAGGGTTCTGCGTCTAATCATAGTTGCCAGTGTGAGTCTCTCCTTCCAAAAGAACACGCAAAGACGGGACCCTCCGGGTCCGTCGGATGAGTACCAAGCCTCTAGGAATTCCCTGGCTGATCTGTTTGGCTTGTCCTATAATAGTCGTGTTGTCCCAGTCGAACTCATGTTGCTTGTCATCTGCGTGTGTGGATACTAAGGATAGCTTGTCAGGTCGTTTCGTGGCGAGTTGGTGTTCACGGATGCGGATCCTTAGCTGTCTTCCTGTTTGTCCTATGTAAAGAAGTTGCATCAAGACATTTTTCAAAACAGACACAACACACTGCAGTACACCAGAACTGCAATAAGAGGAAGAAGAACACCTATACAATGAATTCACCAAAAACGGATGCCCCCGCAATTTCATCAACAGATGCCTAAGGGAAAGACAACGGAATGAGGACATGTCACAACCCAAAGGACTAGCCACACTACCATACATCAAAAAAATTTCTGAACTGACAGTCAGAAACGACATGACCAGCTATCCTAAGTAGCCATACTCAGATGACAAGCAACATGAGTTCGACTGGGACAACAGTACTATTATAGGACAAGCCAAACAGAGAACAGCCAGGGAATTCCTAGAGGCATGGCACTGATCCACAGATTTAATCAACAAGCACATCGACCTGGACCACATATACCGGCCACTGCAGCGGACAGCTGGAACTGACAACTGGAAGCGGCAGATACAAATCACAATAAATGCTGGAGGAAACATCACAGAAGCGCTTCACAGGAGGCTCCCAAGCACTGAGGATGTCACCTAGACGGGCGACGAAATGTCTGCAACACAAATTCCCAGCTGGGCGAACAAAACCACAACAACGAGCACCCGAGTTAGAAAATCTTCTCCCAAATTCTCCTTTTTATTAATATCCTGAACCTATTCTCCTATTTGGACATACTCTGCTCCAATTCTCTAATATACTGGTCCACTCACAAAATTTCAAATATAATCGTGTTGTGTACAAAATCTCCCATTTAATGATGCCCAACAATTTTCCCACTTACTCATACCACGACCCCAATTCTTCAATTTACTGATGCCCTCGCCCAATTCTACCTTTTCACGGGTGCTGTAGTCTAATTCTCCTATTTATTGGTACCGTGGGTACACTGTTGCTTCTTCCTGAGAAAACCTAACAATAAACCCTCCATCTGAAACAATGTTCTAGCTCTCACGACCCTCCCAGGTAGCTCAGTGGAGAGTCGGGCTCGAGCCGACTTCATTTCCTGATTCGTCAGCGTTTCATGTCCACCCGACTCAGTATTCCAGATTGGTAGGAGGACCAGTCACTCCAGCTTCGTCCTCCAGTCTTGCCCCTCGTTCGCTCTGATGGAGGAGCAGCAACTCCACCTCAGTTCTCCTGTCCTGCTCTTCATTCTCTCTGATTTGTTGAAGGACCAGCACCTCACCTAGGTCCTCCAGTCCCACCTCTCAGTCTCGATGGTAGGAGAAAGTGAGGACGGCAGATGCTGCAGATCTGAGTCAGTGTCGTGCCGGAAAAGCCCAGTAGGTGAGGCAGCATCCAAGAAGCAGGAATATCGACGGTTCCAGCATAAACCTTCATCCTGAAGGAGGGCCGATGCCGTCAGTTGCTGCCTGCCCTGATGTGCTTCCCTAGCCCCACGCACATGACTCTGATCTCCAGCTTCTCCAGTCCTCGCTTTCTCCTGGTTCATTCCACATACAAACCACCCTCCGTTTGAAAAGGTTGTCCCTTTGTTCCCTTTTAATTCTTTCTCCTTTCACGTTAAGAAAATATACCCGCTAGTTTTTGCCTCCTCTAACTATTATTGTTCAAGTTCACTATTCCACTCATGGCGTTATAAAGCTCTGTAAAGTCAACCCTCAACATCACACATTGCAGTGAAAGAGGTCCCAGCCTATCCAGTCCCTCCTCGTAACGTAATCCATTCAGTCCTGGGAATGCGCAGATTCTAAACTTAGCATGGAACGACCAAAGCGGACAGTCAATCCAGCCACTAGGAACATCACCTTGTCTCAGTTTCTTTGGCTCTTGCTCAAATACTTTGGGAAAACTGAATGTTCAGCTTAACACATAGTGAGTGAACATTTGGGATAGATTTGTCCATATGAACACTGAGGCAAAGTATTGATTTAATACGTCTCCTACCTCCTGAGCTTCAACACAAAAATGACCGCATTGAACCTTTACGTGCCCAACTCTATCTCCAGTTGATCCCTTGCTCGATATGTGCTTGTAGAATATCTTTAGATTATCTTTCGCCGAGGGCAGGGCAGGATTTTTCACCGTCCCCTCTTTGGCTTCCTCATCTCCTTCTGAAGGAAGTTCCTGCACTTCTGATACTGTTCAAGAAATTCATTTCAAACCAACTGTCTATTTCTAACAGACGGTTCTTTTCCAAGCTACATTGGTGCCTCAATATGTTATTCATTCATTGTTCTCTAATCATACCAGTCTTACCTTTCACTTTAACATAACGAGTTTGAACTCTTGTTATCACATATTTGAAAACCTCCTGCTTATCATATGTTCGCTTACCTCTGAACAGTCTATTCGAATTAACCTTTAAAAGTGCTTGCCTCGTGCCATTAATATCTATCTTACTTCAATTAATAACTCGAAATGTTACGAAAGGCTTATTATTTTTTCCATAACTGTTCCGAAACGGACAGAAGTACAATAACGAGTCTCAAAGTGTTCCCATGTTATCAGTTCAGTCACTTGTTCTCCCTTATTTCCCAAGAGTTCATGTTTTGCTCCTTCTCCAGTCGACTCATTACATAGTCAGACAGCATGCAAACAGATCCTTCAGTCTAACCAGCCCACGCCAAATATAATCCCAAACTAAACTTGTACCACCTGACAGTTTCTGATCCACATCCGTCCAAATGTTTCCTTTTCACATACTTATGTAAATATCTTTTTAAAAATGTTGTAATTGTGCCTGCATTCATTACTTCCTTGGGCTTCATTCCAAACGTCAACCACCCTTGCAGGGAGGAACCTGGCTCACATAAATTGGAAACTGGTGTGACAATGACGAGCAGTAAAGGACTTCTAATATTTTTTTTCAAAGTGCTCAGCAAAAGTATGTTCCAGTTGAAAGGAAGGACTGTGAGAATAGAATGTGCCCTGGATGTCAAAGGTCAAAAAAGGAGATTGAAAGCGAAGTCTTACAAAATGGCCGAAACCCACATATAACGGGAAGATTGGGAAAACTACTAAGATCAACAAAAAGCCACAAAAAGAGGTGTACAGAGCAGTAAGAAAGAACATGAGAAAACACTCGCACTGATCATTAAGGCAGCTCACATTTGTTTCCATAAATGTCGAAAGTGAAACCGAGTGGCCAAACTAAACGTTGGTACTCCAATGGATGAGCAGAGACATTGAGTTATGGGATATGATGAAAGAGACCAGGCATGCAACAGACATTTCATATCAATCCTCAGAGGGGAAAACGCAAATACCATGCCAGTAATTAACAAAGAGACGCAGAGATGTGAGCAGTTAGACACAATCATTAAAATCAAAGGGCTACTGTTGAGCAAGCTCTCAGAACTAAGAATGCATAATTCTCCTGATGGAATGCATCCCAGGGCACCAAAAGGGATGTCAGGAGAAATAGCGGGTGTAATGGAGGTAATTTTCCGAAATTCGCTGGATTCTGGTGCAGTCCCAGCAGACTGGGAAACAGCTGATATGGCACTGCTGGTTACAATGGAGGTAGACAAAGAATGCGGATTTATGGATCATTTAGCTTTACATCTACAGTGGGGAAGAGGTTTGAGATTGTTATCAAAGAAGAAACAACAAGGACATAGATAGATATTTTACAGACGCAGCATGGGTTCATAAAGGGCAGTTAATGATTGACAAATCTTTTCGAATTCTGTGAAGAAAATACGGGCATGGCTGATAACAGGAAACAAGTGAATGTGGAAATTCTAGGTTTCCAAATGGACTTCAATAAGGTGCCACACAAGCGGCTGCTGCATAAGATAAAGACGCTCGGTGTTTGGCGGTCGAGTATTAGCATAGATAGCGGATTGTTTGACTAACTGGAAGCAACGGGTGCGGATACATGAGTACTAATCTGGCTGTAAATTATTGACTACTGTTGTCCGTCAGCGATCTGTGTTGGGGCCGCAATCATTTACAATTTATATAGATGACTTGGAGTTGGAGACTACATATAGGATGATACACTTTGCAGATGGAACGAAGAGGACTGGCAGAGCTAAGTGTGCAGAGACTGTGAAACCTAGCAGGGGAGCATAGATAAATTGAGTGAGTGGACAAAGGTCTGGCAGATGGAATACAATGTTAACAAATGTTAAGACATGCATTTTGCTCGGAGTAACTGTAAAATAAAATGGTGATTACTTGACTGGTAAAAAGTTGCAGCATGCTGCCATGCAGAGGAATGTAGGTGTCCTTGTGCATGAACCACAGAAGTTTGGTCTGAGGGGGCAACAAGTAATTCGGAAGCAAATGGAATAATGTCTTTCACTGATAAAGGGATTGAGTTTAAGATCAGAGCGTTATATTGCAGCTGCACAAGTGTTGGTGAGACGTCACCTGGAGTAATGTCTGCACTTTTGGTCTCCTTACTTGAGAAGGCATGTCGTGGAAATGGAGGGGATCCAGAGGAGGTTAACTAGATTTTTTCTGAAGTTCAAGGTGTTGGCTTGTGAGGAGAGACCGTGTAGACTGAAATGATATTCATAGGAGTGCAGACGATCGAGGGGGTGTCTTATGGAAACATATAAAATGATGAAGGGAATATATAAAATAGAAATAGAGAAGAGTTTACCACTGCCAGGTGAATCTATAACAAGCAGACACAGCCTGAAATTTCGAGGGAGCACATTTAGGACTGAATTGCGAAGGTTATTATTAACCTAGAGCGTTGTTAATCTCTGGAATTCATTTCCAGCGAAGCAGTTATCTCTAAATCAGTATATGTTTTTAAAGCTAAAGTCGATATTATTTGTTGAACAATAAATGAATTAAGGAAAACGATGAGAGGGCGGGCAAGTGAATCTGAGCCCACTGGCAGGCCAGCTATGACCTTCTTGAATGGCAATGCAAGCTGAAAGCCCGGGCAGCCTGCTCCTGCCCCGAGTTCTATATATGCTTGTGTCACATCTTCAGCGATTGCAGGGGAAGATTCTATGAGGCTGTTGGGGGAGCTGCTGATAGTGAATGCAGAATGAACAGGGGAGTCCCGGAGGGAATGGTCCATGCAGTTGGCGGACAAGGGAGGGGAGAGAAATGTGTGTATGGTGATGGCATTTCGTTGGAGGTGATGGAATATTTAAATAAAGATCACATGAAGGACCACAGCGCATAAGGCTACAGATCAAGTTCTGTAAAATAGGTGAAAGTGTGCAGGTGTTTCAAGACTGACATTCGCAAGATGGGCCAAAAGGCCTCTTTCATTGCTGTAAAAATCCCAGTCTCCATGAGAAACTGACGATACACAGTCATATAAACACTGTGGACAAAAGTACACGTCAAAATCCGGAATTGCTACAGCAAGTAACACGCGTGTTGACGATTTGAAGCTTGTTTACCACATAGTCTGTCGTTACACACGGCCTTTGGCTCGTCTCTAAAAATCTCTCCTAACAGCTATTCATTCTTCTAACAAGATCGTTATCCGCTCCTTTGTCCAACTGTCCTTCTCAACTTTGTGTTCTTTCCTCATATAACATTTATCCACGTACAAGATAGAAGTAAGAAAGAGGATAGGATAGTCCATGCTTGCCCTGGATGAGTGCAGTGTTGAAAAAGCATGGCGCAGGTGAAATACAGCAGATAAGGCAGAATCCGAGTAGCAAGAGATGTTTCAGTCATAAACCGCTTGAGGACGACTGCGTGCAGTTCCAACAATTCCGAAAAGCTCAGCAACATCCAGAACAGAGCAGCCAAATGGATCGGCGCCACACGACTGACGCAACAACGACAAATACCCACTCCCTCCACCACGAAACACTCAGACATTAAGTCTGTACCATCTATAGAATGCACAGCAGAAATTCACCAAGGCTCCTTACACAGTAACACTTGCATAAAAAATGGAAAACTGCAGCAGACATATAGGAAACATCCCCCACCACCAAACACTTACTATGCTGTCCTGGAATTAGTCTGTCAATGCTGTAGTGTGACTGGTCAAAGATCTGGATTTCCCTCCCTTTTTATTTGGGTCTGGTGACAGCACATGGGCAACAGTTGTTCAAGGAGGCAGTTCACCTTCACCTACTCCACACAAATTCGGAATCAGCAATAAATGATGACCTTGGCTGGAATGCCAACGTCCGAAGAAGAATGATTATGATATGCGTTGGTGTTATTAAGAGTTCTATTTTACTGAGGTGTTTCTGTTTTAATTCCAGAAGTATTTAAGAGCAGGATTTGCAGTTGGAAAGCTGAAACGAAGCACCATATCACAATCTCATGGATTTGCTCTGTTGAAAGAAGCCTGAACCTCATCGACCATTGATAATGAAAGGAGAAAGCAACACTCACTGTGGAGTGAAATCATTAACGTGTTCTGCCTGTGGGCTGGCGTTCCACCAATCATCTGGCATCCTGTCGAGACATAAATGGAGGGACCCTGGATAGAAACTGTGTTAATGTAGTGACTGTGGAAAGGATTCAATCACTTGTCTGCCCTGAAAATCCAGCAGTGCAACAAAACTGGGGAAAAGCCATTCAGCTGTTCAGAGTGGGAAGGTATTTGCTCAGTTATCTAACCTGCTGATACACCAGTGGCTTCAGTCGATGGAGAGAACACTTAATTATCCAGAGTTTGGGAAATGCTTTAAACGTTCCCAGGAACTTATGTACAATCAATGTGTTCACATTGCTGAGAAACCATTCAAGTGCTCTCGCAGTGGGAATGGGGTTAGGATGACATCTGATCTGACTTGACATCTGCAAACTCACTGGGGCAATGTCGTTCGCCTGCTCTCAAAGTGGGAACTGGTTCACTTAGTCATTCAGTCTGCTCAGACAACAGCGAGTTCACACTGAGGAGAGACCATTCTGCTGTGTTTTTTGAAGAAATTGATTCCAGCAACCTGCTGAAATGCAAGCGAGTTCGCATTGAGTGAGGCCATTCACCTGCACTGAATGTGTGAATGTATTCTCTCACTTATCAAGCTTGCTGAAGCACCAGCGAATTCACCTTAGCGAGAGGTCAGTTATATGTTCCGAATTTGGGAAGTGGTGCATTGAATTCCTCCATCCTACTGATACACCAACGGATTCACACTGACAAGAAATTTCTTAAATGTCCAGAGTGTGTGAAGTGCTTTACCAGTTCCAATAAACTGAAGTCCCAACAACGTGTTCGCACTTACGAGGTAGCATTCACGTGTTCTCACTGGAGGAATGTGTTCCCAATGTGCATCGGCACAGTTTAATTACTGTATATCCTGCATCAGTGACTGCACTTCACAGGGACTTCAGTTGCTGTGACTCACATTCTGAAATCCTGAATGTGTGAAAATTAATTTGTAAATACAAATCCAACCTTAACAATGAAGAAACGGCCCAAGAACATGGAAGTACATGGAATACTAAATGTTCTCTCTAATCGGACAGAAATCACGGGAAGAAAAGCAATGCATTTCATGTAATCGATCCCTGAACAATTAAACACCAGTTCAATTGAAGAGATTTGTACATCTACAGAGATAAACCACTCCTGAAATAATAAAAAATAGTTCAGTTGAGGATACAAGAACAGCATGGAACTGAACTGCATGAATCGCTATAATATTCAGACCATAAGGGTTGGTCTCTTCGTCACAGAGGGAAGTGACTGGGGTTGATTTTACCAGAAGGCCACCAGAACGCAGGCGCAGGAAGAGGTTCAGAAGGACATTCCTTTATGGTACCATCAAACCGTTAATGGGAATGAAGCCATGTTGTTGGTATCACACTGCTCTCAAAATTATCAAACCAGCCACCTAATCTAAAGTGATTTCCCCTCAAGAAAGTGTCACATTTGTGGATGAATCATTGAATCCCTTGATCCACGCATTGCAGATGAACGGCCTCTCCACACAATGTGTTTGTTGGTGTTTCATCAAACCGTTGCTACTCCTAAAGCTCTTCTCATATTCAAGGCATTTAACTTCCTCTCATTGGTGTTGGCAAGCCCATATCTGATGAGATTGGAGAACTGAGTGAACCCCTTCCAACACAAGGAGCAGGTAAAATGTTTCTCCCTTGTGTGAATCTGTTTGTGCTAATTGAGTACACATGACCAAGTGAATCTTTTTACACACTCAGTGCTGGTGAACGGTCTCTCACACGCATTGCCACGCTTTTGTATTTGAAGCTTTGCTGACTTGCTAAATCCCTTGTCACACACAGTGTAGACGTGTAGTCTCTCTCCAGTGTCAACTCGACTATGTGACTTTTGGCTGGACGGTGAAGCTTATCCCTTTTCAAACAGAGCAGACAAAGCTTATCTCCCTGTGTTGGAGACGTTTGTGTGACATTCGGTTGGATCCTCAGGTGAATACATTCCTTTCCATGGAACACATGAATGACATCTCCCACACGTGAATAATTTGGTGTTGACATTAAACCTTCGGAATTAAAACTTTCAAAGATCTTCCAGTGTTGCCCCACACTCAGGGAAAAGGCCCCTTGTCAGTGTAAAGCCACGGGTGTTACACGAAGCTAGATGACAGATTAAATCCCTTCCCACACGCGGAGCAGGTGAACACTCTCTCCGCAGAATGTCTGCGTCGATGAGCTTCCAGCTGGCCTGGGTAGTTGTAATCATTCCTGCAATCCGGATATGGCCATGTTGCCATTCTGCTCAGATATGTCCAGTTTGGATGATCTATCGACTCTTTGCCCATTAACGGAAAATAAGTATGACTTCAATATCTTTGGATTTTTTTAGAACGCTATTTGTATAATGTTAATTATTCCTGCAGTCAGTTCACTGTAACACGCACACGTGTGTTTGTGTGTGTGTGTGTGTGTGTGTTTATGTGTGTCTGGTTTGTGTCTGTGTGTGTGTGAGAGAGAGAGAAGTTGATAGGTGTGTGCCTATGTATGTGTGTGTGTTGGCGCTTTTTCACTCACACTGGTATTTGAAATCTTCTTCCCACAGACGTAGCAGATAAACATGTTCCGTTCATGTTCTGATGAATTTAGTGACACTGTTGGATCTTTATATCACGTTTAATTTGATTCACTCATCTTCAATTCTTTCAGTTTATTATTCTGTCAAATGATTTCCAAATATTATCGTTTTCCTCTGAGGGAAGATCTCAGAACAAACAAATCCAATTTCAGACAGACATCTTTCCTCTATTGCAATTTCCCTTCAAAACAATTGATGCAATCATATTGGGAGATGCAAAAAGCACTACCAAAAGCAAATTAACGACATTCCTGAATAAATAAGGCTGTTGTTCACAGCTTCTCCGTGGCATTGGGTGCCCTGAGGTGTCAACATTTGGTGGGATCGACCTCGCGAAATGATGAACAGCACAATCTTCCTGTCCATCAGGATGTCACACAGGAGATGATACCATTTGCTACTACTGTATATCAGTGCTATAGAAAATGAATGGTGAAGGTTGTGAGCAATCAAAAGTGCTGTTTTGTCCCAGGTGTTGACAAGCCTATTGCGTTTTTGAAGAAGTATTCAAGCAGGAAAGTGGTGGGTATTCCATATCTCAACTGGCTTACATGTGGTAGATGGTGGGCAGTCAGGGAGTAAGTTGAGCACTGAGAGATTTTCAAACGCTGCCCTGATCTTGCATCAACTTTATTTGTGTGTTTGTTCTTGTTCCGTTTCTAGCCAACAGTAAACCCCGAGGATGCTGCTCTTGGAGGATTCAACAATGATGTTGCCATTGAATATCAACAAAGGATACTCAGATTGTCTCTTGCTGAAGATGGTCATTACAATTCACATACGTCATATGACAGTTACTTGCCACTTGTGCAGATTTTATATGCTCTCCATGTCTTGCTACATTTGGATGTGTGACTTTTAAGAAAAGTTTTCAGCTCAGGTTGAGGACAGATAGTAAATTTGCTCTCAATGAGAATAATCCGACTGGCTCAGCGAGCAAACTTACAATCTGGACATTTGGATATGTGCTGCTTCAGTATCTGAGCAACTGAACATGTTGCTGAATGTTGCACAATCGTTAACGGACATTCCCACTTCTGAAGGGAAAGTTATTGACGAAACGGACTCCACACTGAGTAACTCCACGCTAACTAAGAAGTCCTGGATTCTCAAGTCCCAAATGCTTTACAAGTCTGACATAACACGTCTGAACAGGTTGATTAAAAATGCCACCTGCAGATGAACCCGAGGATTAGACTGCTGTTTGTTATAAATGCCACCTGTGGATGAAGCTTCTGCAAAGCTATCGCCCGGGACAGCTTTTAAATCTATGTGATAGTTTATTTTGCTTCGAGTCATTTTCAAACGAGGGTCTCATACCTGCAACGTCTGAACAGGTTGATTAAAAATGCCACCTGCAGATGAACCCGAGGATTAGACTGCTGTTTGTTATAAATGCCACCTGTGGATGAAGCTTCTGTAAAGCTATCGCCCGGGACACTGCACAACCCGCGAAAGGGTTCTGTAGAAGTTGCTCGCTGGACTGAACTTGTTAACTGTTTCTCTGACCACATATACAGCATGACCTGCTGAATATCATCGGCTCTTTCTGTTTGGTCTCAGATTTTCAGCAGCTGCAAGAATCAGCATCAGGCCCCGCCCTGTACTATGACGTCACCGCCCAACCCGCGCATGCGTCCAGTTCGCTGGCCAATATGGGCGTGATTCACCTCGGACCTGCAAATCATTTCCTTATAAGTTATTTTTCAAGCTGCTCGGTGTCACTGAATGGCATTATTAACGGTCTTGGTCTCAATCCCTCCCTCCAGCTCTAGCAGCCTTACCGTCTGTAAAAGCTCATCTCTCCCATTGAGCACGGAGGTAAAGCTGTTACTGGAATGCGCCACCCTCGACTGTGGTGAGTAGAGAGGGCATTCATCACCACGCGAAATACTAGATAGTTACCCTGCCATTCAATTAAATTGTTACAGAAGATTGCTTTGATTCATGAATAATTTTCTCTTTCCTGCATTACAACCCTGCTACCAAAATAATCTTTGGAAGAACAAAACTGGAGGACAGAATGACATCCTAAAATTGGATGCATCTATCAAATCTCTCAGCCCTTCTCCACAACATAACCTTGCCATTAATATACTTGAAACCTCAAATCATTGTGTAAATTCCCATCATGAACTGATGGCGATCTATATTAGAAACTACTTTAACAGGTGGATGTTTAGCACACAATCCAAGCGATATATTTGTTTCATCTGAATATCTCTCAACATATTTCTTTGGTCATCTCATTGTACAGAGAAGCGGAAGATATGACAAGTGAAGTTTCTTTCTGATTCCAGTTCTGTGCTATCTTTTCAGCTACAAGATCCAGCCATAGAGTTTAGATCGAATTACGATGAAATTGATTCAGAGATGAATATTATTGAACATCATCTAAAATTTAGTACTTATCTGATTTATGGGTCAGGTTTGGTATGATCCCCTTAAATGTGGATCTGAATTCATGTGATTCCATTGCTCTGTTCATCCCGGTCTTTCATGATAACGTCTCTGCCATTGTCTAAACTGCGGTACCATCATCAATGAGAATTTTAAACCTATGTGATAGTTTATTTTGCTTCGAGTCATTTTTAAACGAGGGTCTCATACCTGCAAGTCCCTAAGGTATGTGCCACCAGTTTATTCCACTCATATACGTGGCATCCCTCACAAACGCTTGCATTTATTCTTGGTGCTCCCTCTTACACACGCTATTGCCTTCTCACTCACCCCTCAACCAGGGCCTTTTCTCTGTCTTTCATCCCTGAGAGGCCAGAGTCTGCTATAGATTCAGATCCTTCCTTAATGGATATTGTTAAAATAGTTACGTAGAGAAAGAAACAATACTGCACAGGAACAGGACCAAGATGTTGTGCTGAACACGACTCCAAATTTAATTAATCCCGTCTGCATCCTTTTGTTCTGTTTCCCTTCAATACTTGTAGAGTCTTGTGCTTATCTAAAAACCACTTCAAAGCCCCTGTCGTCTATGCCTCCACAACTACCCATGATAGCATGCTACAGATTCCTACCACTTCTATCGCAAAAAAAACCTCCCCTCACGTCTTCACAACGTTTTGTCTGAATAAGCCACCCTATGTCTTTCATTTTGATTGTACATGACAGCTCTCTCTATCTGTGTCACCTCCTCCAGTCACTCCCTCCCTCCCAATCTCTGTAGCCTCCTCCACCACTGCAACCCTCCCTATAGTTATTACCTCCTCCAGTTATTCCAAACCACCTGTCATTTAACTTTTTCCAGTCATGACAATGTCAAAAGTAATGGTGTGAAAGCAGGAACCGGTTAGGACGTTAGATGAACAGTCGTGATTTTATTGGACTTTGGGAAGATTCGTGATACTGAATGGCATACACCTGCACCTCTATGTAACATTCTGTCTCCATGACTCCCTTCACACCCCACTACACTCCCTATTTGTTAAACCAACACAATCTCCTCACAATGCAACTTCCCCAGACAGAGATTACTGCTTATCCTACAATCCCTAAAATCCTCCCAATATGTTTCCTCCTCCAGCCCAACACCTTCCATATCTTTCTAACTTTCTTTGGTTGCAATAGCACTCTCTATCTCTGTAGCATTATACCCCAAAGCATCTCTAACTTTCTGTGCTCGTCCAATTCGTGTAGCGACCCTGCCTCTGTTACATTAAGCCACAAACTGAGAACTGTTCCTAAGATTTTCTGTCTCTCTTACCTTCAGCTCCTTCAAACTTCCTTGTCTGATTATTTTTTAGTTCATCAGAACTTCCTGTCTTTGCAACCTGCACCAGCCTCTGTAGCGCTCCTTCCATCTGTAAACTCCTCCGTTCCTTGCAACACTCCCTGTGTCTGTACATACCTTCAACTCTTATATCACTCCCCATCTGTAAGGCCTGCTGCCGTCCCTTCATATTCTGTGGACCACTGTGTCTCGAACCTCCCACAGGTGCTGCACCTCCTTCGTAAAATCTGTAAACCTCTCCAGATGGAATAAAACTCCAAAATCTGTTTGCTCCTCCACTACCCAAATCCTCCCAGTACCTCAATCTCTCTCTCTTTCTGTGTAACTCTGCAACTTGCCCGCTGTGTTTTTTGTTTCTGTCCTTAAAATTTCCCTCTCTCTGTAAATGCTGCATCCCCTCCAAACCTCCCTGTCTCAGTCAACTTCTGCGATTCAACCATCCCTTCAACGCTACCACAGCCAATTGCAATATATTATCGCCTCCCTAAATACTTAAGGATGCAGCCGCTGGACTGTGTACGAGAGCAAATAAAATAATTCAGAGACTTACTACGCTTTTCTGCCTGTATTAACTCCTCAAATCCCGACAACTCACCATGTGTCTCATCCAGCCCTGACAATCCTCCCTTACTTGCACATCTTCTGGAACAGAGGTTTCTTGAACAACTGCAGCTTCTGCAGTGCTTCATAAAACTTTACACCCTCGAGTCACTACAAGTCGCTTAAGTGTGACATCCAAAGACTCTAGTACCTCCAACTCAATGTCTGTCATTTTTCCCTTTGTTCAGGTATTCATATTTCTTAACCATCTTACCACAAGCCGTTTATACCTTACAGAGCTTCAACTCGAGTGAACACTTTAAACAGGAAGAATCTATCATCTGCTTCCCTTGTCTATTCAGTTCTGGCAGTTCCGCTTACACCTTCCAGTAAAGTCCGTCATGCCCTGCAGCTCTCCCTCCCCTTTCATATACATCGTACCGTCCTCTACAGGGCTCTCAATCACTGTAATACCCTCTATGCCGTCTAATTCACCTCCGCTTGTCTACTGTCGTCTCGGGACACAAGCGATCCTTTGAGGCAGAAGTGCGGATTGGGATTTTGTAACTGTCAGCTGTGCTTGAGGTCCACCGTTACCTGGGAGTCCCAAGGGCGACCAGCACTGAGTGGGAGAAACTAAATCGCCAAGGAGGATCGAGGTCGCCGAATACTTGGAGTTGGTGAAGCAGCAGAGCAGGAGTCTCCAAATCAGCACTGACTGAACATCTGAGGGAGCAACTTGAGCGAAGGTTTGACATTAACACAGACCTGGGAAATATTGCAACAGCAAAGTGGGAGGATCTGAGTTAGCACTGAAGGTTGAGGCCTTATCATACCTGGGAGTCACAGCGACAGAAAATATGTGTGTGAGCAGAGTGGAGTGGGAACTTGAGGAGTACACGGACCTGGGAGCCACAGATGCGGGAAGACTGTAAGGGAGCAGAGCGAAGTTGGAGCTGGTGGATTACACGTAACTGAGAGTCACTGAGATGGTGACACTTTGCGGGGGCAGAGTGCAGTGAGAGCCGGAGAGCTACGCGTACCTGGGAGTGACAAAGACGGTGGCCTTGTGAGGGAGCAGAGTGGAGTTCGAGCTGGCGGATTTCACGTACCTGGTAATCAAAGACAAGTCTTCCTGTTGCTGAGGGTTGCTTGCACTGAGGTTGAAGGAAACACGAGGGACATCACAGAAAACAAAAACCTGAAAGTTCATTTTCGGAAAATCTCTTCATAGTGACTGTCACTAAATTTAGATTATTTACTTACAGTGTGGAAACAGGCCCTTCGGCCAAACAAGTCCACACCAACCTGCCGAACCGCAACCCATCCTGACCCATTCCCCGACATTTACCCGTTCACCTAACACTACAGGCAATTTAGTGTGGCCAATTCACCTAACCTACACATTTTTGGACTGTGGGAGGAAACCGGAGCAACCCGAGGAAACCCACACTAGCACGGGGAGAATGTGCCAACGCCACAGATTCAGTCACCTGATACGGGAAATGAACCCAGGTCTCTGGTACTGTGAGGCATCAGTGCTAACCACTGTGCCACCGTGCCGCCCTCGCGAGCCACTTTAGATTTATCTCTTCTGAAAAAATGGTTTAACTCAGTTTTACCAGGACTGAAGTAAAATTCGAGTCAACAAAGCAATATAAGTTCTGTAAACTACCGTTGCATACGGCTAAGAATCTTAATGTTATGACATAAGTCGAGGACAACATTGTATTACAGGTCAGTCACATGGAAAATGCGTTCTGTTTCATTGGTAATTCATAGCCGCTGCTGGCGACTTGGACGAACACCAGAATTTGGAGCTCAAACCACGATGAGATTTTATGGTGCACCTGTGACACTGAGCGTTAGGTGGATAGCTCATCCAGAGAGTGGACCACACTGCCGAGATAACAGATAGGAATATGGAAGGGATGATGTGATCAGTAAGTCCAGCAGAACCAGTCAACGGACACAAAAATCCTCAGGAGTCACTCACAAATCAGATTTCCAGTTTGATAGCTCATGCATCCGCAGGCTGCTCAGGGGAGCGCAGGCCGAGCAATGTTTGCGCAACCAGAAGCAACCTGATTATACAGGACGGGAGAGAGAAGGAAGGAATGTCGATACTCGAAGGGGTTTGATTAAGTTGATGAAGATGCAAGCGCTTCTCTGGCTGGCAATGTAACTCTGCCATGGTGGAGTCAAGAATATCACTGCATCTGCAGTTTATTAGTCTGGGGGACAGTGAGCAGCTGAAGCTCATGTTCATGTTGGTAGGAATGAAATGGGTAGGAAGGATAAGATGGGAATCGAATTTCGGGAAGATGGTGGATGTTGAGGAAGCAAGACCTCAAAAATAGCAATCGTGCAATACTCCGATTGCTGTGTACAAGGCAGTAAAGAACTAGGAATGTTAAATGAATCAAAGGTGGAAAGATAATGCAGCAGGAGAGATTTCAGATTCCTGGGGTATTTGGGATGGGTTTTAGGAAATACAGCAACTTCAGAAGCTGGGCAGGTTCGCTAATGACAGAGTTGGGACTGATTTCCTCGTGGGGTATTTGGGAGATTTTTAAACTAACTTGGTTAAGGTATGGGAACCGGAAGTGCATAGTAGTGGAGACGACCGGGATTTTCACAATACTTGGAGATGCAGCTGGTACTAATCTACAACACTAGGTGTAACAATGGCCGATGGAATAAGAAAGTAAGTCCAAATTGTAGTTACTCTCCATCGATTGGATTCATGGAGTTCGGGAACCCACAGATGTAGTTTAGTGTGTGGTAATCTGATGATGTCAGTGTTATCAAGAGTTAGCTCAAGGAATGGTAGGACTCGGTGTTAAATATTGCTGTGTATAAAGTTTTCCGAAGCAACAGAAAAAAAAAAGAATGATGAAGGGTAGAATTATTGCTTTTGGACAGAGTCAGTAGTTTGCTCCGAGCGAAAGGTGATCCCTCCAAGATAATATGAATTTATCGAAAACTGCAGGACAATAAGTATGCATTTACACTGTGAGTAACGTCTGAAAGGCCACCGACTAGTGGAAATGATGGAGATAATTAATTTTCAGGGAAAATTGAGCGCGATGGTAACACTAACAGCAGTCATATTGAGAAACTTAAATTATCCAGATATAAACTAACATACTGCTAATGACAAGGCAGTGAGGTGCAAGTTTGCATTGGATTGCATGGAGTAGGAGTATGCGTTCAGCCCTAGAAAGAATGCATGGTTGGACCTGGTCATTGTAAAAGAGATGTGGTAACTGGATCCTGTGTCAATTACAAACATTCCAGAACACAGCACTCATTTGAGGTTAAATTACAGGATGATGGTAGACAATGATATGCGTTAGCTGACTGCAAGAAAAGTCAATAGACAGGAAGCAGCTTTAATGGTACAAGAATGAAGCAGGAATTTCAGACTGGAACACCTGGTTGTCCACAAAGTGAAAAACTGAACAATGGGCTCCCTGCAAAGAAGATATGGTTTTGGTTAGTCCAGGAATAATTCCTCAAATACAAAATGCAGGATAATGATACCCAACGCTTCCTGGATGACGTTGAAGATTACAATAGAATCGGTGTCAACGAGGGAATCGAATTGTGGACCAGGAGGAATGCTGAAGTTTCAGAGTAGAGGTGGTAGTCCGGGGAGAATTAAGGGAAACCGATTAACTTTTTTACAAAAAAGAACAAAGCGGATTTATGAGGGCAGAGTGGCGGACATGATGTATATGGACTTCAGTAAGGCGTTCTCCAAGTTTCCCCACAGTTCGGTGATTTGCTCACAAGTTTCGATGTCATGGAATTCAAGGAGAACTAGCCATTTGGATAGAGAACTGGCTCAAAGGTAGCAGTCAGAAGGTGGTGGTGGAAAGTTGTATTTCAGACTGGAGACCTGTGACCAGTGGAGTGCCACAAGGTTCAGATTACTTTCAGTGTGGAAACAGGCCCTTCGGCCCAACAAGTCCACACCGCCCCGCCAAAGCGCAACCCACCCATACCCCTACATTTACCCCTTACCTAACACTACGGGCAATTTAGCATGGCCAATTCACCTAACCTGCACATCTTTGGACTGTGGGAGGAAACCGGAGCACCCGGAGGAAACCCACGCAGACACGGAGAGAACGTGCAAACTCCACACAGTCAGTCGCCTGAGTCTGGAATTGAACCCGGATCTCTGGCGCTGTGAGGCAGCAGTGCTAACCACTGTGCCACCGTGCCGCTCAGTGCTGGGTCCACTACATTTCATCATCTATATAATTTTTTCAACGTGAGCATAAGAGGGGGACGTTAGTAAGTTTGTAGATGAGTCCAAAATTGGAGGTGTAATGTATAGCAAAGAAGGTTACCTCAGAATAAAACGGGATCTTGATCAGATGAGCCAATGGGCTGAGAAGAGGCAGATGACGTTTAGTTAGATAAATGCGAGGTGCTCCATTTTGAGAAAGCAAATCTTAGCAGGACTTATACACATAATGGTAAGGTCCTCGGGAGTATTGCTGAACAACGAGACCTTGGAGTGCAGATTCATAGCTCTTTGAAATTGGAGTGAGCAGGTAGAAAGGATAGTGAAGAAGGCGTTTGGTATGCTTTCCTTTACTGGTCAGAATATTGAGGGCCAGAGTTGGGAGGTCATATTGCGGCTCGAAAGAACACTGGTTAGGCCAGCTTTGGAACATTGCATTCAATTCTGGTCTCCTTCCTATCCGAAAGGTGTTTTAAAAGTTGAATGGGGTCAGAAAAGATTTGCAACTATGTTGCCAGGGTTGTAGGATTTGAGCTACAGCGAAAGGTTGAATAGGCTGGGGCTGATTTCCCTGGTACGTTGGATGCTGAGGGGAGACCTTCTAGATGGTTATACAATCATGAGCGGCATGGATAGGATAAATAGACAATGTCTCTTCTCTGGAGTGGGCTGGAGATATTGTACTAGAGGTCATCGTTTTAGGGTGGGAGGGGATAGATGTAAAAGAGACATAAGGGGCAATGTTTTCCTGCAGTGGGGGGTACGTGTATGGAATGAGCTGCGAGAGGAACTGGTAGAGGCTCGTACAATTGCAACATTTAAAAGGCATCTGGATGGGTATATGAATAGAAACACTTTGCAGGGATATATAGGCTGGCTGCTGGCAGGTGGGATGAGATTGAGTTGGGATATCTGGTCGGTATGGACAAGTTGCTGTACATCTCTATGACTCTGACTCCACGAAAGCCAACGCAGATCTGTCCGAGATTCCGCTGTGGGTTCCTCATAATGAGCGTGGTAAAAGATGAAGTAAGGCTGGTTGAACACTGGAAAGAGGATTGAAACTGTGAAGAAAGAGCAAACGACAAACAGTCACTGGTAAAGTACAATATCGAGGAGGAAAATGTGTATGGATTGGGCTACGAAGCACGTTTCACTGTATTTTCCTTGATATGTATGGCAGTAATTTCATTTATGCATTCGTTCATTCTTGGAATATAAATGACTGCATCAGTAGGGATAAAAACAACGACTGACTGATAGGAAACCAGGAGGAATTTTCAGAATTTATTTTTCAGGCTGGAGGACGACTTTCGGTGAAGTTCTGCAGGAGTCAGTTTTGTTACCCTCATTCTTTTTGATACGTATGAATGATGTAGGGCTGGTGTGCAGCGAACCACTTCAAAGTTTAAAGTAGACACAGAGCTTAAGGAAATCACTGTATTTTCCTTGATATGTATGACAGTAAATTCATTTATGCATTCGTTCATTCTTGGAATATAAATGACTGCATCAGTATGGATAAAAACAACGACTGACTGATAGGAAACCAGGAGGAATTTCAGAATTTTTTTTTTCAGGCTGGAGGACGACTTTCGGTGAAGTTCTACAGGAGTCAGTTTTGTTCCCCTCATTCTTTTTGATACGTATGAATGATGTAGGGCTGGTGTGCAGCGAACCACTTCAAAGTTTACAGTAGACACAGGGCTGAAGGAAATTGGAGAATTCCGTAAAGAAATGGACAAGCTGCTCGAGTGAGTGGGGAGATAATACATGAAGGTCGACGTAGAAAAGCAAGAGACAATGCAGTTTGCTGGCAAGAACATTAATAGACAACACAAAATATGTTGTAAAATCTGAAGGAGTATTGAAGGGAAGGACTAATTTATATTTTTGCACAGATTATTAAATTTGACAGGACATTAAACATAAGTAAAGCATGGAGTATTCCTCGTATTATAAGGATTGAGGTAGAGTACAAGAGCAAGGAGGTTGAAGTTGTATCAAACGCATGTTAGACCTCAACTGGAGTATTGTACACATTTCTGTTTGTCACATGATAGGACATATGTGATCACGTTGGAAAGGACGATGAAGTGATTTACGAGAATGGTTTCATGGATAAGAAACTTCAGTTATGAAGTCAGACTGAAATCGTTGGAAAGAAGGTGGCGAAGAGGAGATCTCATGGATTTTTTAAAACTCATAGACATGCTGACGAATGTACACCGGACAAGTCTGCTCCCACGCATAAAGGGAACAAAAATGAAAAGGCACAGATTTAATGTGATGTACGAAAGAAGCAATATTGATGTAGGTCAGAATTTGTTTACACGACAAGCAGTTAGAGAACACTTGGATGTGATGTCGATCCATGTTCAATGGAAAAAGCATTCAGGAGGGGATTTGATAATTATTGTGATTAATACTAATGTGCAATGCTATGGGGGGAAGCAGGAGATCAACACTCAATCATGCGTTCATTTGAAGAGCTGGTGCAAACATGATGGGTCAAATAACACCATTCTCTGCCGTAACGTCTGTGTGGTTCGGTGTGATGACTTTCAGAGTCCTGAAACTCCAATATTGTCCCCTGTCAGTAATCTCATTGATCGTTGACAATATGTTTCTATATAGACAACGGTCATCAACCAATGCACCCCTCCTTATCTCAATTACTCATGCAGGCCATTTCAACTTTCTTTCTCTGGAATCACCAGCAGTCACTATGTTTCAATTCTCAAGTCCTCACTGCTCCCCTCTTCTCTTTAACTTCCCCGATCCACAGAAAGATTCCAAAGTTTGTAATTTCTTCCAGTCCACATCACCACCAGCAATCTCACTAACTCGCTCCAGCCCTGACAAATCTTATTATCTCCATAACCTCCTCCAGCCACTACAGTGTTCATTATATCTACAACTTTCTCCAGCACCTGCAACTCTGCACATCGCTTTGACTTCCTCCGGGTTCTACAGTTTTCCCTTTGAATGCATAACCAGATGTGTAACTTGCTCTAGTCCCTACATTGCTCCCGATCCTCTAACCATCGTCTGCCCCGTTACAGTTTCCTATTTCTCCAACCTCCACATCACTCCCTGTCTGTGCAAATACCTCAAGCCCTCCCTGTCTCTAAAATTTCTACCAAATGTAAGACTCCCCAATATATCTATAACTTCCATGAGTACCGACAGTTTGTCTGTCTCCAAAACCTTTTTCCTGCTGCTGCAACCCTCAGCTATCTTGATAAAATCCCCCAATAGAAGTATTATTCTTTTCAGTAGAACCTCACTTATAATTCTCCTGCAGTTCCAATGCAATGTTGGGTTTCTGTTTCCGGAAGCTCTCAATTTAATTCTCTTCCACCCAGAAAGTCGTCTGCTATCTCTTCCAAAATTCAATTCACCGGTATATTTGTGACCTACTCAATGAGGCGGAGAGATTTTCGTGACTGGGAATCTTTGTGGGGTTTGGCCTATATTACAGAAGTAGGAATGTATACAGAAACAGGAGGTTTTACAGACGTCGGTCGGATTGTAGAACATTAAGCATATTACAGAGATTGGCAATTTGTAGGCTCAGAGGAAAGAATCTGGGATTTACCTGGTTGGCTGTGGCCTTTAAAAGAAAATCGCTGTTGATCTGCAAATGCATAGGCCCACTATCAAGCCTAGAACGTCCCTCTTCTGACAGTGGAACTACATAATGGAATATATACCAGGAACTGAATGGCCACAGGCTTGGGAGAGAGTCTGCCATCTTCCTGATTGGATTTGGGAGCTCGGTTCCAGGATAGGTGAGAGCAGCTGACCCTGTTCAGGCAAGAGAGAGAGCCTGGTATCTTCCTGATCTCATTGTGAGACTTCGTGCCAGATTGGATGTGGGTAGCTATAAATGCCTCATGCACAGTTCTGAATTTAAATTCCTTCTGTGTCTTTAACTTGATGGAACTCCAAAATTAAACCGTTACAACAGAAATAACTCCTTGCAGCAACAAACCCCACGTATCAATACTTGACAAGCGGTCAACTGAACAGAAACTCAGATCTCTGGTACTGCTCCCAGCATGTCCTTCTTCACTCTTCATTGAGTTGTAGACTGTATGATTCTGCTGTTATTGATGGCCCACTGCACCTCAAAGACGCATTTGGTAGTTCCACGATCTGCTGAAGGTCTTTCCCATTGAGTATGAGGCCATGGCCCTTCCTCCCCACAAGGACTGTGTAGTGGCAACTATTACCGCTATATTATTTAGAATCGTATATCTGAAGCAGTGCGGATTGGTGATAATGTGGTCAATTATATGTTTCCATTTCATGGATTCCCTTCTAACATTCTGCAGAGCAGTCTCGCAGCCACAGGATCCAACATCAATGCTGAGCGCTATATTGACTATCTGGCAACAAACATGATTATGTTTCAGGTGAAAACAATTTATATGAACAATAATTAAATTACCAGAGTGTGCACCTAACTATATTACAAAATTCAGGGACAGTAGTGAACAGCTAATTCGTGTTCAGATCACACCATCTTGCAGTCAGAAAATCTGTTAGAAATGACTTTGAAAATAACCTGAATTCAGACACAATGCTACAGCGCCTCACCACTCCCTCCTGAACACTGGCCATCTTCAATATCTGTCCAGAGAGCTTCCAAACAAGAATTGCACAGTTAGTCACACAACCGTGGGCGGCAGTGGGCGGCACGGTGGCACAGTGGTTAGCACTGCTGCCTCACAGCGCCTGAGACCCAGGTTCAATTCCCGCCTCAGGCGACTGACAGTTTGGAGTTTGCACATTCTCCCCATGTCTGCGTGAGTTTCTGCCGGGTGCTCCGGTTTTCTCCCACAGTCCAGAGATGTACAGGTCAGGTGAATTCGCCATGCTAAATTGCCCGTAGCGTTAGGTAAGGCGTAAATGTAGGGGAATGGGTCTGGGTGGGTTGCCCTTCGGCGGGTCGGTGTGGACTTGTTGGGCTGAAAGTCCTGTTTCCACACTGTAATGTAATCTACGTTCAGCAGTCCCTGGACGAAGACATTTCTCTTCATCTCCGTCGCATACCCTTTGATTGTGACTTGTGGCTTTGCGTCATTATTCTCAGTTCCCCCTTATACAACCAATTTGCATTCATGAAACTACTGTCGTTTTTAATTCCATGATGAATAACTTTACCGGGGTCAAAGAAAACGGTGACTCACACCTCTGCCTTTTGTGTGAGGGACGTGATACTACTCAGTAGTCTTGGAACGTTTCCCACAAGTTGTACTCTTGTGTAAGGTTGTTGACGAAGTTAAAAAGGGTTTTTGCATTGATGAGTTATTTTTCATCAAGTGTTGTATCGAATATCTGGGTAGCTGTACGTCTTGCAATTGATAATTCTAACATCATCTTGATTTAAAATGGGATTATTCATTGAATAATAACCAGAAATAAAAAGGTTGAGTTGAAATTACAGTGAGCTGGTATTCCTTCGAGGTAATGCTCACTCTCAGCTGACCTTCACTAAATTCTTCCACGACTGAGGCTGCAGGCACATGTTGCTTTAACCCTTGCTTTCTTTCTCTCCCGAGCCAATATCTGAATAGGATGGCAGAGGAAGGATGCTGATTGGAGCGGGTCATAGCATCACAGAGATTTAAACACAAAAATGGCCGTTCGATCCATTCTGTGTGAATTCAGCTCCGTTGTAGTCTTAGCGTATACACTCTCCCTTACTCATAAACTAAGGTTAAACCGTGAACCTACTTCTAGAATACTCAGTCATCAGGAACAGCTTTCGCTCACTTTACCTTATCTTGTCTTCTTTGACGTTTAGAAGCCACTCACACCGATTCTCCCATTCTCCAGTAATTATCGGCCTAACCTAAATAAATGAACAAACTGCTGGTTCGGAAGATCTGGAATGACAAAGGAATGGCAGTGGAAACTCAAGATTCTGGCAGTATTTGTGCAGAAAAAACAGAGTTAATGTTTCGAGTCAACTCACCTTGTTCTGACTAAATCTGTGAACTCTGCTTGCTCGCCAAGGATTATCGATACTGACAGAGGTTATCCAGCATTTCTGCACTTTGTTACATTCCAATGCAACCAAGTATGTCTCCACATGTCAACAAGTGCCATTCCAGGAATTATTCTGGTAGATTTCTGTTGCACTCCCTCGAAAGTGAGAAAGTCGCTCCTATGATATTGAGACCAATAATTCACACAGTCCACCGGGTGTGCTCTTAACAAAGCCCGGTACAATTGTAGCAAGACATCCCCTCTTATGTTTAGAATCTTTTCACAAAGCGAACAATGAATTTAATCTGCATAATTGCGAGAGTAATTGGAGAGGGTAAAGAAGGAATGGAAGAGATGATGACCCTGAGAAGCAGAGATGAACAGAGGGTTATTGGTGCACATGCCCCCAGGATCTGGAGGTAGTAGGTGAGATTAATAAAGCCATCAAGAAGGGATACGGAGCACTTACCTGCGAAACAATTGAAGAGAGCTCGGAAAAAGCAAAAACGAAATGCCTCATCAGTGGTAATCTCTCGATTACATCAGTGCCACATGTCATTGAGGGGAAAAAGAGGAGGATATGCAATGAGCGCGTGAATAAAAAATTTGGTGCAAAGGGCAGCAATTCAGAATTTTAGATCATTGGGATATTTCCTAGGGCTCAGGTAACCTATTCAAAAGGGATGGAATGCGTCTGAATTTCAGGGAGACCACGGTCGGGGCTGTCAAATTTGCTCGTGATAAAAGGGGTGGTTTTAACTGGATTGGCAGCGAATGGAATCTTCAGCAGCATGAAGGCAAATGCAAGCCTGAAAGGAGATCCATTTGTCAGAAACAGTAAAGAGACATGTCAGGTTGTAATATGACAGAGTGCAAGGAACGCCTTTGGATTAACGTACCTCTGTTTCAATGCAGGAAGTCTGACAGACAAGCCCGATGTACTCGGGACGTGAATAGGTATGTGGGGCACGGATATTGCAATTATTATGGAAACAGGGCTGGCAGCTAAATTCGACAGGGTATATGTGCTTTAAGCGAACAAAGGTGGTGGAAAAAGAAAAGGAGGTGCATTTTTGATTAAGTATCAGAGCAGGAGTCAGAGATGAAGTAATTGAAGAATCAACCAGTGAGTCTTTCTGAGTGGAGCTATGAAATGCCAAGGGGATGATATCCTTATTGGGGTTTTGCTATAGGCCCCCAAATAGTCAACCCAGATGAGAGGAACAATTATGCAGATAGAGCAGGGAGACTTAAAGGTTCAGTAGAGTTTTCAAACTCGCGGATTTAACTTTCATAACGTAGACTGGGACTGCCATAACGTAAAGAGATTAGATGGGATGGAATTTGTCAAGTATGTTCAAGAACTTTTCTTCAAACAGTACATCGTAAATGTTGAACGTTTGAAAGATAATATTGTTTGTTTGTTTTTCTGGTAATCCCGGTAACAAGCTCACTCATACTTCTGGATCATGCTTCATTGGTGCATATTCTCGTCTTGACTGCTTGCAATATTGTGAATATACAGTCCCCATAGGAAGCGCTCAATCATATCTCTTGCCGGGGAGTCTTGTCATATTCGTGCCGAAATATCTCTTTTGACATGCAGTGAGTTAAACAGCTGTGACTTCTCCCTGGTTGCTTTGTTTTTCAGTAAGATAAAGGAGTCATGTGTGAGCTTTACAAGGCTCACACAGATCAAATACATTTGATTTCACAGGGTCGATTATTTTGCTCACTCCTGGAGCTGATAATTGAGATATCTTGTTCGCGAGAAATCTCAGACAGAGTGACTTCCTCTTATAAATCACGAGGCAGAGACTGTTTCTTCGAATGTTTCTTTCTCCCTGTCCAGGAGAGAAACAAAACCTGGGAAGGAAAAAACAAACGTATTTCCGAATTGCATTTCCAAGGGGCTTGTTTATGGGGTGATGCCTATGTGAAAGAGTGGTTGTTTGCACAGTGCACAGAACAGTCCAGCAGAGTACTGGCCATTCGGTCCTGGATTTTGTGCCCGTCTTTTATCGTACTCTAAAATCACACTAATCCACGTACCCTGCTCTTCGAATGTACCAATCCAACAGTCGTTTGAATGTTCGTAGTATGTCAGACTCTCGTTCCACTATTTTCTTTTGAACGACGAATGTTGAGAGACAACTTAATCGTGACATTTCAGATAATCAGAGAGTTAGATAGAGTGGACATTCCTCGGATGATGATGGCCAGCATGACGGGGTATAGCGATAAATTGAGGGGGGATAGATATAGGATAGCTGTCAGAAGTAGAGTCTTTACTCAGAGTGTATTAGTGGCGTGAAACATACTGCCTGCAACAATAATAGACTCGCCAAATTTACAGGTATTTAAATGGTCATTGTATGCACATATGGATGTAAACGGAATTGTGTAGAATAGATGGGCTTCAGACTGGCTCCACAGGCGAAAGGGCTGTACTGCGCTGTAATGCTTTATGTTCTACAGAGAATGCAAAGGAAATTTACCAGGATGTTGCCTGGATTGGACGACATATCTTACGAGGAAAGGTTGAAGGATTAAAGATTTTCTCATTGGACGGAAGAATGGCAAGAGGCGACGTGACAGAGGTATACAAGATGTTGAGAGTTAGAGAAAGATTAAATAGTCAGAGATATTTTTTGCCAGAGAATAAACGGCTATCAGAAATGCACATAATTTTAAAGTGATTGGAGGAAGGTTTAAGGGAAATGTCAGATGTTGATTCTTTACATAGAGAATTGTGGGTGCGTGGAAGGCACTGCCAGTGGTGGTAGTAGAATCTGACACATTAGCGACATATAAGTGACTCTTGGATAGGCACTTAGATGTTACTAAAATGAATGGTACATTGGCTAGTTTGATCTTAACGTAGAATAAAACTTCGGCTCAGCATCAAGGTCTGAAGTGCTTGTACTGTACGGAAATATTCTATGTACTTTGTTAATAGAGGTTCAGTTCCTTCAACAGTGGTGGGCCAAGATTTAAGAATTATTACCAAGCTTTCACATGTCTTCAGAAGCGCATTCCATACCATTGGAAACCTCATGCTGTCCTTCCCTTTCTTATGTGAAAAGCGGATAACATTAGACAACTATTAATCTCAGTTCTGCGTTTTGTTAATGCTTGGAAGATTTTTTGCTGCAAACCGCACCTCAGATCTGGAGAAGGTCAAATGCAGAGGAAATCCCAAAGTGAGCAATTCATGGCCGTTTGCGATGGCACACATTAATATTTTAAGTTATACTCATTTTGAAATAAATTGTGTGTTAATTTAGATCCATTGCTCACTCACTTTGTCTCACTGGAAATGTCAGTGTTAAACCGTCAGTCAAGAGCGGGATGCTAGAAGAGCACAGCAGGCGAGGCAGCATCCAAGGAGAATGAGAATCGAAGTTTCGATCACAAGTCCTTCATGCGGACTCCTGATGAAGGGCTCTTGCCCGAAACGTCGATTCTCCTTCTCTTCAGTTGTGGCTTGACCCACTGTTCTTTCCAGCACCCTCCTCTCGACTTTGAACTCCAGCATCTGCAGTCCTCAATTTCTCGTCGTGTTAACGCGTGAGCCTGTTCAAATAATGATCCTCCATAAACTGATCTCAGTTCTTTTCAGATGCTAGTTGCACGCAATGGATCTGCATTTGTATCTAAAACTTTGAATGGCACTGAGATATTGTAACTAATTTCCCCAGCATTTTCTATCAGCTTCAGTTAAATTGGTGGTGATCGTCATCGTGAACAGTGCGTATTGAGGCCTTTCAAATCGGGGAACATATTATCCAATTAAATTGATGTTGGTTTGTGTCATGTTAGTCCCTTCAAGTTGCAATATTCCAAACTTTCAGCGACCTTTGAAAAGATTTATAGCTCAAGTTGAAGTTTTGGATGTGAGTTTGCTTGCTGAGCTGCAACGTTCAAAGGTGACATCATCAGTAAGCATCTGAGGAAGTGTTGATGTTATGTCCTGCTGACTATTTATGCGTCTCCGTTTCTTCGGATGTTTGGTGATGTCATTTCCGGTTCATTTTCTCGAGTGATGGTGGATGGGATCCATATCGATGTGTTTGTTGATAGGGCTAGTGTCAACATGCCATGATTCCAGGAATTTTCGTGCGTGCCTCTGTTTAGCTTGCCTGATATGGACATGTTGTCCCAGACAAGGTCCTTCCTTGTCTGTATGTAAAGACACTAGCGATAGTGGGTCACGTCTTTTTTGTGTCTATCTGATTATCATGTGCCCCGTTGCCGAGTTTTCCGTCTTTTTCTCCAATGTCGTGTTTACAACAGTCCTTGCAAGGTATTTTGTAAATGAGGGTAGTTTCGTTTGTTGTCTGTCGAGTGTCTTTTATGCTCATTAGGTGATGTTTAAGTGAGTTGGGCTTGTGGGCTATCATGATGCCAAGAGGTGTGAGTAATTTGCAATCATTTCAGAGATGACTGTGATGTAGCGTAAAATGGCTATGGTTTCTGGACTCCTATTATCAGCTTGTTTGTGTTTGTTGCTGAGAAAATGGCGGTCTGTGCTTATTGTATACCCGTTCTTCTTGAAAATGCATTATCGGATCTTTTCTTCTGCTTTTTGTACTTCCTCGTGCTGCAGTATGTGGTGGCACGTTGACCTCATGCTCTAATGCAGCTTCGTATGTGGGCGTAGGAATGATTGATTCTGTAGTTGAGTATCTGGTCCCTATGTGTCGTTTCCCTGTAGACGCTGGTTTCCAGTTCTCCATTGACTGTTTGCTGTACAGTAACATCTGAGAATATCAATTTGTTGTTGTTTTTTCCTCCTTTCTGACTTTTATGCTCGTAATGATATTATTGATCGTCATGAAGGTTTCTTTTAAATTGTTTTGTTTAGTGATGACAAAGATGTCATCTTTGTAAGGGAACCAAAGTTTGGGTAGCATGGTTAGGAGAGCTGTTTGTTAAAGTCTCCATATTACCGCGTTTGCTAGGAACTCTGATATTGGTGATATCGTTGGTGTTTCTTTCATTTGCGTGTAGGTGTTGTTATTGAAAGTGAAGTGAGGACAATTCGTTCTGAGCAGCATTAACAAGTCCTGCCAGACACTGAAAAGGCCGCCTTAGTAAAAGGATAAAATTTCGACTTCACATTCGCGAAAAAAGAAGGCTTTCTAAGCAGCGTTAAAAGCAACACTGAAAGACCAGGAATTCACGCAGGAAATTCAGCAAACCATCAGATAGACAGTTGTATCAGCATTAAGCAAGGCAATGGAAGAAAGCACACCCAATCCACAAGAAAGGAAAGCAATAAAATGACTCAAATAAAACATAAATATCTTAATGCTATCCACAGAGAATGGACGCTGGATAGTAGTTTTAAATTAATCAGGCGATGAAAAAGTGAACGCAATATTGCAGATACGAACACCTACCAACTGGTGGCAATAGACCCATGCTGACAAGGAGATAACAGAAGCACAGACTTACGAAATCAGGAGAATTAAATAAGGTAGAGTTCCAATAAAAAAAGGAACCAGAATGATTCAACACGCCAGACTTTTACAGACAACCCAATATTCTGAAAACAAGAGCCCCTCTCAGACCCATGGTCTGACGACAGTAATCAACAACGTACACACTAGCCAAGGAACTCCACGACATGCTAAAACACGTATTATAGGACACACGCCGCTCCATTTTATCCACCCAAGAATTCCTGAACGCCATTAAAGACACCAAGAATAAGAAGATGAAATAATGATCTCCTTTCATGCAAAAGCCACGTTTACATCCATCATCATCATCCTGAGCAAAGAAACACTGACTACCCTGTGATATGAAATAAAGACACAAATACCAGACACCGTCATCTTCACCAGCAAAGATAACATCCTCAAACTAATAGACCTATGCCTCATCTCCCACATCACTTTCAATAACAAGTGCCACATGTAAATCAACGGAATATCAATGGGATCACTGATATCAGGGTTCCTCGCGGAATCAGTAATACAGAGTGTCAAACAAATAGCTTTCCCAACCATCCAACCCAAACTTTGGTTCTGCTATGTGGATGATACCTTTGTCATCACTAACCGAAATAAATTAGTGGAAAACTTCAAAGCCATCAATAATATTCCTATTGCCATAACATTTACAAAAACAACAACAAACTGCCATTCCGAGGTGTCACAGGAGAACAGTCAGTGGGGAATTTAAAAAAAAAGCTTTGACACCAAAGGGAAAAAAGACACGAACCAAATACTGAGCAAAATATCCAAACACTTGAACGCCTAGCCACTTTCCCCCCATCAAAGACATCTCGGAAATGACTTCCAGACTACTCGTACACCTTGGCATCATTTTAGCACACAAACCCAACAGCACACTTAACCAGCAGTTAATGAACTTGATGTATACGATAAGACTGTAAGCACAATAACTTGCAAGGAGTGGAACAAACACTACGTTGTACAACGAAGCAGAAAAGTAGCCACAATGATATATAAACGTCAACTATCCATAAAAACACATGACCCAGTATCACTAATATCCTTACATACAGATGAGGAAGAACACCATTTTGACTGGGACAACGCATCCATCGTCAGACAAGCCAAAGATTGACATGCGCTAGAATTGCCAGAACTTAGATTAGATTAGATTACTTACAGTGTGGAAACAGGCCCTTCATCCCAACAAGTCCACACTGCCCCGATTTACCCCTTACCTAACACTACGGACAATTTAGCATGGCCAATTCACCTAACCTGCACATCTTTGTGACTGTGGGAGGAAACCGGAGCACCCGGAGGAAACCCACACAGACACGGGGAGAATGTGCAAACTCCACACAGTCAGTCGCCTTAGGCGGGAATTGAACCCGGGTCTCTGGCGCTGTGAGGCAGCAGTGCTAACCACTGTGCCACCGTGCCGCCCACAATCATGGCATTCCAACTGGAACTCTGTCAAAAAACTCATCGATGTGGACTCCATTTACCATGCTCTGAGAACAGGAAAGGAAAATGATATCACCAAACAGCCAAAGAAACCAAACACATAAATCGAAAGCGGGACATGACACGAGCCCTTCCCTGGAGGCTCACTGATGAAGATACCTCCTGCGCAAACGTGTGAAACTGAACCTTACAATCTCACATGAATTCCAAAACTTTAGTCCTGAACTGTATGCCAGTGCAAAATCTTCTTATCTACCTGAACTTTTCTGACACTCAATGATGTGTTCTCTTGACACTCCATACTCTCTGCCTCCATCCAACTCCGTTGTACCTCTACACTACCCTAGCACTCCCAGTACTGTTGTAATTTCATTATCCACTCTCATGCCTGGCACCCTAGTCAATCTCAGAATAAATGTGACTCCATTCTCCATTGTTAAATCTGGCATCCAGAATTCGTAACTGTCCCACCACTCGTGTCTCTGAAATTCCCACCTTCAGGGAACCTCGCCAGATTTTCTGACTGCCCCATCGTCGACATTAGTAACTGTAAAGAGGTCATGGGTGTTGAATTACTGGTGATCTAGTCGATGACATTTTCGCATATTGTTCTCCTGCATGCATGTGCATTCCTTTGAGGAATTAATGTTCCCGCTGTTCTGTGTTTCATGTTTTAAAATCGTTCAGACCATTTCTTTAAGTAATTAAGGTCAAAGAGACTGAATAAGAAAATACTCAGAAAATCTATCCGGAATCGTATCGTTTGGGTCATAACTAATGCGTTTTACTGTCCTCCTCATCGTTAATTTAATGACAATTTTCATTCTGCCTCATAGGAAATGTGGTGTGTCTGAATGCATCACTCATTCCCTGCTGTCTATGACCATCTCGGATCTAACACTTACTCTTCGTGAAATGATATTGCGACATATTCCGCACCTTCACTCAAATTATTCTATTATGTCGCTGCATGTGTGTAATGTCATTTTTTATGCAGCCACTGACTGTTCTATCTGGTTCACTGTCACTTTCACTTTTGATTGATTTGCGGGTGTTTTTTTTAACCAGAAGGTCTAATGTCGATATTACAGTGAGAAAACGGCGGCTGTAGTTTCTGGAACAGGAACAGCGATCAGTTGTTCCGACATTATATTCTAGTATATTATATGTAAGCGTTGGTTTCGTAGGCCCAACATGCCGTGGTTTTGTTTGGTAACTTTGGAGGATCAGTTGTCTCCAGTCTTTAGAGCAATCAAGTTGATTCATAACACCCGAAATCCATGTGTTTCATTTGTCCTGATATTCGTGCTTAACAGTTTGATGGTGAGATACATTTTAGTGACCAGCAGAGGACGCAGGAAACGATGGATTACCAGCGGTACAGTGGCTCTGAGAGACGAAGAGGTGGGCAGTCGAAGAAAATCCATGGCCCTCCTCTTTCTTTTCTTTGCCAAATTCATCATCTTATGGTCATTCTTCACATTTTTTTTCACTATTATGGCAGTTCAGCAGTTTGGGCTATCAGTCTCTCTGTTCAGGATTTTGTGCAGGAATTGGGCTTCATGCTGCAGCGCCTCTGTTGCTGCACAAATACAACAATTTATGCCGCGACTGAAACAAAATGCAGACAGCAGTTGACGAATGCACTGAAACATCTATTTAAGCATGTTTAACTAATAATTAAACACTTTTGATAATCTATCTTCGCAGGATTACCTTACGTTTTCACATTTACAGAAGGTAAATGATTTAATCCTGTGGTATTAGACCGCATACGGAAACCATTTCTCATTGACCATGACTGGTTGTCTATCTTCTTCGCAACAAAATGCGTTTAATCATTGGCATTCAAAATAAAAATAAAAATATTGCAGAAGCTGGAGATCTGAAAGAGAAAAAGAAGGTCATTGCAAATCTTACGAAACCTCACGCCATCTATGACAAGGGAATCCGTTGACATTTTGAGTTCAGTTAAGCTTTTGTTGGAACTGAATTGATCAATTTTGTAACGATGGAAAAGTGGGGAGAGCGGGTAAGCAAAACACAGAGGGAGCAGAAATGGAAGCACAGCAGCTGCATTTCTGCGTGTATTCTTTGTTTCCTTCTGATGAGTAAAGCCCTGGCCACGGAGCAGCCAAAATAATGATTTCGTCGGTTGACTCCTGCGATATTAGGACTGATGGATGAATAAAGTTTGAATTGGTTACGTGTGTATTTACTGGCGTTTCGAAAAATGATGTGAAATCAAATAGAAACCACAACATTCCAACTGGCCAAGTTAAAAGCAGAAGGATCGCCAGGAAATCAAACAGAGGCGCACAGTCTGGGATATGAAACAGATGGGACTGAGTTGAGAAGAAATATCTTTACCCAGTAAATGACGTGCCTGTGGAATGCAGAGGCACGAGAAACTGTTTACGTCAAAACATGGACTGTTTTCAAAATGGAGATAAATCTTATTCTTCCGACTAAAGGGGTAAACGAAGCAGAGAAAACGTGCTGCAACAATTACCTGAGTTGGATGATCACGAGTTCTCAGAGTGAATGGCGGAAAAGGAGCAATCGGCCCACTGGCCATGTCCGATTCAATGTTTTCTGTTTCTCCAAAATACATGGAGATGAGAACATAGTTTTGAATACTTGGGTAAAACAATAGACACGCACAAAATAGGCTCGCTTTCCACGGAAAGAAACACACCATTTGGAGTTAGGTCGTGAATTTAAACTGAAGTTAGATTTCATTGAATGGGGAAAAGTATGGGCATGAGACTCGATTACGCCTTTACTCTGACTCGTGTTCTATTCTTACCGAAACCCGATCATCGCAGTCTTTCTAATGTCCAGCCACCTTGTCGATCATCACTCTGCACTGGCGCTCGCATGCCTCCAAGCAAGTTGTCCCGTCAAGATGGATGGGTTAATAAGTTGTAAAAATTAAAAATATCGGTGGAATTGTGCATATTTTAGAAAACCACCAAAGGATGCATCGGGATATAATTCAGTTGTGGATTTGGGCAGAGAAATGTCAAATTGTGTTTCGTAGAGGTACATTCAAGGTGTTGATCTTAGGCAGGTTAAATCTTGAGGAGAAGTATGTAGTTGATGGCAAAACCCTGAACAGCATTAATGTGCAGATGGAACCTATGCTTCATTTCCACTGTTTCCTAAATTTGGTCGCACAAGTCGATAGGGTAGTAAGTAAGGCTTATGGCATGCTTACCTTTCTTGGTTAGGGAATGAATGCAAAAGTCACGGTGATGTCTTGCAGATTTATCAGATTTTGGTCAGGCCATACTGGGAGTACTGAGTTTAATTCAGTGTGTTACATTACAGGAAGAATGTAAATGGTTTAGAAAGAGCACAGAAGATAGTTATGGGTTTGCTGTATGGATTAGAGAGTATAACCTTTGATTTCACGCGGCCTTCTTAATCTCAGTGAAACCATCAGACCTTGTTTTAACTTCTCTTATCCCTTCCACGATTTCCTTTTCTCCTGTAATATGTTATCTTTCTGATCCTCACCAAGTCGTACGTTTCCCTGAATACGTGTGGATTTCACTTTTCCCTGATTCTTTTTCCTCATAGATTGAAATGAATATTGGAATCAAGACGTATGCATCAGCCATTACAGACTCTAATCTTGCCGTTTCCACTCTCTGCTATTCGACATGACTTCTCTTTACTTCAAGAAGTGAATTTTTGGACTCCTCCAAAAATATTGTCTCTCTAAGAGAGTCGTACCTTTGCTCTACTTTAAGTCCCCTTTTCTTCTTTAGAAATTACTTTTTTGATCATTTCAAACGTAATACAGGTTTGACCAGGCTTCAGATTGCTAAATCGTTGTCAGTCGGCTTCTGGCAAAAGCTCATACATGCCTACAATAGTTTTCTTTAACTCCTCATATGTCCTAGATTACTCCACTGATAGTGCTACCAATATATCACTAACTGCAT
>NW_025214744.1:0-50000 GCF_004010195.1 Chiloscyllium plagiosum | reverse complement strand
CAGGTTGACTGTGATGCAGCCCCTAAAGGAGATACTATTACAACAGGTTATTCACATTGCTGCAACAATGATTAAACATGATAACTTGCTTCACTCAGCTTATGTCTAGCTTTGGGTGTGAGGTTCCTCTGTTCAATATTTCAACAAACATCTTTATTGGTCTTCATATAACATGCACACATTTAACCAATGTGTTGCAGATGTTGCACGTTGGAAATTCAATTCTCTGCTTTAAAGATTTTTTTGCTCGAGTCAAACTACCTTACAAGAGTGGTGACAATAAAAAAGCCAACAGCTTTTGATTTTTTTTGATTATGCAGCAAGATATTTGTAAAGGGCCAGGAATACTGATTAAATACAATTCTGAAAGTTTGAACGGAATTTGGTTGGTCAAAATAGAAAAATCAGAATGGGAAGAAGGAATGGAAGAGCAGAGAAACTGTGAGATACAGGGAGGCTTGGGCTATACTTTGTGAGTATTGGGTAAGCCAGCGAGAATGTGGAATGGGTCCATTGGTGTCTCGGGTGGAGCAAAATTAGGTTGATACATTGATTCCACCACACTCAATGTCCAAACTTAACTCTAGAAAGGAATTCAGTGACTGAGGTATTACACTATACTTTTCACCCTTTAAAATATACAGTGTGATTTCACCACATCCTGTTTTCATCTCAGACCTGGAACCTTTCCTGCATTTTACATCATCTTAATGACTTGTGCAATCTTGTTTTTCTAAAGTCCTCCACTGCATTACTGAGATGGGATTTGAAATCATTTGACAGCTTCCTGCTTCTCCTGGAGATCATTTAACCCATTGAATTCTCAACAATAAATAGCAGGAATGACCAGTCAATACGTGTTTGTTGGTATTGGTTCTGGTATAAGTGTTGACCAATTCAGTGAAATAACTTCTCAGTATTCTTTTCGTATTAATGCAGGAGTTTTTTGACCCTATAGAGGAGGAAAATGAAACCCTGGTTTAAGTTTACATTCGCAACAGTTCACCGCAGACAACATCCTCTGAACAATATTCCTTCAGTTCAATCTAGATTGAGTATAAGAGACAAATACACTTGAGAGGAAAAAGGAACCTTAACCATTCAGACCCCCTGTTGAAAGTGTTTGCTGAAGTGGATGAAGGTACTGGGTTTATCTCCGACAGCGGAACAGCATGCTTACACTCAAAAGAGAGATGGCTATTTGGTGATGTGACTGATGACTGTTCATCCTCTAAACTGTACTCTATAATGATTCTGTATCTTTAGGAGAGAAAAGAAACAAACAATCCCTGAAAATTCCTAAAACAAGGAACGCAACAAAATCCAAAGACCCTGAGATGTTATATGTGTAACTGCAGATTGTGATTCATTTGTTGAAAAGATTGAGAACTGTCTGAAATCTGAAACTTTAGGCACACACTTTCAAAATTTGACCATTATCTAAATAACTTTGGGTTAGCAGTGACACACACATTGACATTGACTATGAAATCAACAATTACAACTTGGATTTATATACTGCCTTTAATGTAAATTTTCTCAAAGTACTTCATAGGAACACCATCAAACAAGACTTGACACTAAACCGCTTAAGAAGATTTCAGATAGATAGAAGTGGTAGGTTTAAGGAGTGTCTCCAAAGAAGAGAGAGGCTCAGAGATAGAGAGGCTCAGAGATAGAATTCCACACACTGGGTCACTGTGTTATGAATCAGGCCAGAACCCCTCAAAGCATTTTGAGAAGGTAACTTATCTAACACTAACTTTTCGAGTTATTTTAGGCAGATGGAAGGTGTGATGCAGCTGGTCAAACCACTTGTGTCAAGTAAAACAGAATTTATTGACACACCACTGATGGAAACACAAACAAAAGAAAACAGAACGTAGAATAACATCTATTTGAAAATCCAACCAACACAATATCCCCAAAACTTAACAAAAGAACTGCTCCAATTTCCTGCAACATTCCCATTAACACACCCCTTGCCAAAACAAAAAGATAAGTTCAGGTTTTTCAGAGATGTTGTAGAGAGAGACAGAGAGAGAGAGAGAGACAGCCAGAAACATCTGTTGAATCAAGGAACCATTCTTCCCGGCAGTTTTCTTTGATTGGCAGCTTCGAACAGGCTGCTGGCAAAAACCAAACCAAACCAAACCAAAATGAAAACCCTGAACTGGGAGATCTGGCCACTCCCCTTTCATTGCATAAGTGTTAAAAAAAAATTTGAAAATGCCTTTTCCCTGATTGTTGCCTTAGGCAGTATCTGTTAGCTACTAGCAAATTTCCTAAACCCAGACAAATCGGAACCTCTGTCATTTACAACTCCCCTTGCAGAAAAAAACAAAGGTAACATTGAATCATAGAGTCATAGAGACATACAGCACAGAAACAGACCCTTCGGTTCAACTAGTCCATGTCGACCAGATGTTCTAAAGTAAATTGGTCCCATTTGCCAGCACTTGGCCCATATCTAGGTGGAAGTGAGGACTGAAGATTCTGGAGATTAGAGTCGAAAGTGTGGTGCTGGAAAAGCAGAGCAGGTCAGGCAGCATCTGAGGGGCCAGAAAATTGACATTTTGAGCAAAAGCCCTTCATCAGGAATTGGCCTTTCCCTGATGAAGGGCTTTTGCCCAAAACATCGATTTTGCAGCTCCTCGGATGCTGCCTGACCTGCTCTGCTTTTCCAGCACCACACTCTCGATTCTTGGCCCAGGCCCCTCTATACCTTCCTATTCATTTACTCATCCAGATGCCTTATAAATGTTGCAATTGAACCAGCTTCCACCACTTCCTCTGGCAGCTCATTCCATGCACGCACCACCCTCCCTTTTGTATCTTTCCCCTCTCACCCTAAATTGCCCTCTAGTTTTCAACTCCTCCACCCCAGTGAAAAGACTTTGTCTATTTATCCTATCTATACCCCTCATGATTTTATACACCTCTATGAGGTCATCCCTCAGCCTTTGACATTCCAGGGAAAACAGCCTCAGCCTATTTAGCCTTACCCTATAGCTCAAATCCTGCGACTCTACTTTCAAGGAGCTATGAACCTGCATTCCAAGGTCTATTTGTTTAGCAGCACTCCCTAGGACCTTACCATTAAATGCTAAGATTTGCTTTCCCAAAAGGCAGCACCTTGTATTTATCTAAATTAAACTCCATCTGCCACTCCTCAGCCCATTGGCCCATCTGATCAAGATCCCTTTGTAATCTGAGGTAACCTTCTTCGCAGTCTACTAACCTCCAATTTTGGTGTCATCTGCAAACTTACTAACTATACCTATGTTCATATCCAAATCATTAATATAAATGACAATAAGTGGTGGACCCAGCACTGATCCTTATGGCACACCACTGGTCACAGGCCTCCAGTTTAAAAACAACCCTCCACCGCCACCACCCTTTGTCTTATATGTTAGAAACAGTTCTATATCCAAATGACTAGTTCTCTTTATATTTCATGAGATGTAATCTTGCTAACCAATCTCCCATGGGGAACCTTGTCGAATGCCTTACTGAAGTCCATATATATATCATGTCCACTACTCTCCCCTCATCGATCCTCTTTGCTACTTCTTCAAAAAACTCAATCAAGTTTTTGTGAGACATGATTTCCCACGTACATAGCCATGTTGACTATCCCTAATCTGTCCTTGCCTTTCCAAACATGTGTAAATCCTGTCCCTCAGGATTCTCTCCAACAATTTGCCCACCACCGACATCACACTCACCGATCTATAGTTCTGGCTTGTTCTTACCACCTTTCTTAAACAGTGGTACCACGTTAGCCAACCTCCATCCTTCCAGCACCTCACCTGTAACTATCGATGATACAAATATCGCGACAAAGGGCCTAGCAATCATTTCCCTAGCTTCCCACAGAGTTCTAGGGTACACCTGATCAGGTCCTGGGGATTTATCCACCTTTATGCATTTCAAGACATCCAGCACTTCCTTAAACAAAATACTTGTTTAGTATCTCCCCCAGCTCCTGTGGTTCCACACAAAGGCCACCTTGCTGATCTTTGAGGGACCCAATTCGCTCCCTAGTTGCCATTTTGTCCTTAATGTATTTGTAAAAACCCTTTGGATTTTCCTTAATCCTTTTTGCCAAAGCTATCTCATGTCCCCTTTTTGCCCTCCTGATTTTCCTCTTAAGTAGACTCCTATTGCCATTATACTCTTCTGAAGATTCACTCGATCTATGCTGTCTATACCTTACATATGCTTCCTTCTTTTTCTTAACCAAACCCTCAATTTCTTTAGTCATCCAGCATTCCCTATACCTACCAGCCTTCCATATCACCCTGACAGGAATATACTTTCTCTGGATTCTCGTTATCGAATTTCTGAAGACTTCCCATTTTCCAGCTATCCCTTTACCTGCGAACATCTGCCCTCAATCAGCTTTTGAAAGTTCTTGCCGTCAAAATTGGCCTTTCTCCAATTTAGAAATACAGCTGTTAGATCTTGTCTATCCTTTTCCATCACTATTTTAAAACTAATAGAATTATGGTCGCTGGCCCCTAAGTGCTCCCCCACTGGCACCTGCCCTACCTTATTTCCCAAGAGTAGGTCAAGTTTTGCATCTTCTCTAGTAGGTACATCCACATACTGACTCAGAAAATTTTCTTGTACACTCTTAACAAATTCCTCTCCATCTAAACCCTTCACACTATGGCAGTGCCAGTCTATGTTTGGCAAGTTAAAATCCCCTACCATAACCACCCTGTTATTCTTACAGATAACTGAAGTCTCCTTACAAATTTGCTTCTCAATTTCTTGCTGACTATAGGGGGCAGTCTTTAATACAATCCAAATAAGATGATCATCCCTTTCTTATTTCTCAGATCCCTTTCTTACTTCTCATAACCTTGTTAAAGGAGCAGCATTGCCTCAACTGGCAGCAGAAGGCACAGCCACCATTGGTGGAATGTCTAAAACTGGGAATGTGCAAGAGGCCAGAATTGGAGAAAAAGAGATACAATGGACTGGAGAAGATGCCAAAGATTTTGATGAGTATGACCATTTGATTTGAAAACAAAGATGAAAATTTGAAATGAATGTGTTACTAGAAAAAGACCCACATGGTTCAGTGAGCGCAGGGATGATGGGGATAGTTATAGTGTAAGTGAGGATATGGATAGCAGAATCTTGCTGAACATTCTGCATTATTGTGAAATTATGTTGACTTTGTGCCAGTGAGCAGCATTAATCAAAAGTTTACCAGTTCATTAATAACTTCAGTTCTGTGATCGCACTGAGGAAGCCATCTCGCACAACATAGGCTTTGCATCAGTGTTAGTATGGCTGAAAATTAAGCAAAGCCAACTTTTCAAGGAAAGAACAAATTTTTAAAACAATTAAAAGGTCACCATTACATTGCCAATGCGAGAGCAAAAGAAACTGTCTTGCCAGTACTTCTCCAATATTAACATTTTTTATAGTGCTCTTATCCTGTTCCCAGTGTTCTCCACTGTTGATAAATGCAGGCAAACAGCTCTGCTTTCCTCTGAATGGAAGCAGTGCAAAGTTGGCAGTGTACCTCAATACTGTCTAATCTCAAACCTGTGGCAGAACAGACGAGAAGCAGATGTTCAGACAACTCCAAAGTAGGGATAATGTAGTTCACTGTCCCGGACATATATAGAATGCTGCTTATTTAACAGGTCTTTGGAACACAACAATCAATTTAAATACAAATGCACTATGTAACATAAGCTGCGCACATAATCACAGTTCAAGGCATTTGAGTGGATATGGCCAAAATAAAGAGAGTATTTTTGAGAAAAAAAATGTTTGCCATCTTTGTACCAGTGATCTTTTACAAGATAGAATAGAAAATATAAATTACTACAGGATAATGATGCTCATCAATTTGGTATCCTATTGCTTGGATTGTCTCCATTTGGCTTTGCAACTTGATCCAAATGAAGCTGTCTTGCTGTATAAATCTCAACATTAACCTTGTGAGAACCAAACAAGTTTTTATTAAAGTTTGTGAGAACCAAACATTACATGTCATCTGTTTGTTTATGCTTTTTGCTTTCATAATCGCCCACACGCCACACACAGTCAAATCTCTCCACACATACAGCCACACCACACACACTACATGCAAACACAGCCAGCTACCTGCCACACACACAGTCAGAAATACATCTCCACCCCACACACAGAAGGATTCATGTGGACACCTGACCAGCCACACATACATACACATACACAAATAGTTTAGAGTGTAATCAGAATTCCCTCTACCATTTTATATACATTTGGCGAACACGGGAACAACACTATAGAAGCAAAAGAGACAAACTAAATAATAATGAAGATTTAAATAATATGCTTACTTTTAAAAGATCCATGTGGGTATAAACCCTCCAGACACAAACCCTGAATATAAACATCTTTCATAAAGACTGTTCTTTCTATTAATGCCACATGGCTAAGAAATAATACAGTAGTCTGTTCTTGCTATCAATTGTTACAAGTTGCTCTACATATTTTCTCACCTCATGAATTTTTTCAAATTATTGCATTCTGAACTATATAAGCAAAGAACAAAATTAAAATATGAGCCTCTTGTCCATAGAATATTTGCAATGAGATATACAATTTCCTTGCAAACCTATAAATTACTGTTACTGACATTTTCCTGCTAATCGTCAAGCTGTTACAAAGGAATAAGGTCTGTAAGATGCTAGATTCATAAAAGCATTTATCTACCTATTTTAAATGGATGACTACTTCCATCCAGAATATCAATCAATGTTTTATTAGCCAATATTTAGAACAGG
This sequence comes from Chiloscyllium plagiosum, assembly GCF_004010195.1. NCBI lineage: Eukaryota > Metazoa > Chordata > Chondrichthyes > Orectolobiformes > Hemiscylliidae > Chiloscyllium > Chiloscyllium plagiosum. The sequence goes on along the minus strand of NW_025214744.1, from coordinate 43,200 downwards.
AAGTTCTTGGTTAAGTAGTATTTCCATTATGTTTAGTGTATGCCACTCCATTGTCCAATATTTATTTGGTGATCTAGTTTATTTTAAAGTTTTATTACAGTCAGAGAAATGTCATGTTATTGTGTGAAGTATCCTTGCTGCAATATCACAAACAGTAGTTTTAACCTTCTGTTATCTATCTGTGTTTAAGAAAATGCATTAATGATTGATACTGTGTGGAAATTCTTCTAGAATTTTCAAATCAATAGATGTTAAGGTAAAACCTTTTTGTAGATGGTTTGAGAAAGTATTCGGAACTATCAAATTTTAGTTAAATGGGAAAGCTATTTCTTTCACTTATGATGAACAATGGTATTGTTCTCACAAAACGTATTGAGACAAGCTGCCTAAACTTATCTAATTCATTGATGCTTTTTTGGCAATGTTTTGTCTGACAGCTTCTACAGAATGAATAATACCCCTAGCACTATGAGTATGTTCAGGCATTTAACTAATGTTGACTGGATCCTTCAATTGATACACACATACTGTATTGCTATCCAGGCAAAATTCACTGGACCCAGTTCTAATATGTCAATTTCATTGTGGTTACAAACACGAATAGATTTTAAATACAAATCCAATTTGTTCCCAGGTTATTTGTCATTTCTAAAAGAATTGCTAGAAAATAAAATCAGATGCAGAATAAAAGATTATTGGGTAGGAAAACTTAGCAATAAAGTTCCAAAGGTATGGTTCAATGCTATAAATATGGGAACAGGATAGGAATGTGCTGTATAACTAACAGTGGCTGTTTCAAAAGTTAGATAGCTCACAATTATGCATTCATGCAAAATTATAACAGCCAAGAAAGATAAGAAGGGCCACAAAATATTAATAAATGTTTATCTGTTAGTATGCTGCTTTGCGATCCATTACAGTGAGCTATGTGGTGAGAGAAGAATCCTTTCAGGGATTCAAATGGCAGTTACTTCATAAGGAAATTGAATTATCATAAATGTTTTATGCCAAGGATTAGCCAATAAATGAGGAAATAAAGAGGGATGACACGGGATGGGGGGAGGGATGTGGATTAGGAAGATGTCCTGTCCCTTGCTGAGTTTACTTGGAATTCAGAGGCTTTGCTAATGATACAGGATAAAAGTACCCAGTCTTCATAACAACCAAACTGAAATGGTTGGGCAACTGTATGACAATGCAATGCCCTTTGCTGTGATCACAAAGCAAAACTATTTTAAAATACTGGTTTCACCATGATGAGAAGCGTTTTGTTTAAGATACCGTTACAAGATGCAAAATGCTGATTTTTTTTCAAGATTCCAACCATTTACAGAATAACTTACTTACAAATCTGAGAGTAATATTACATTTTCCAGATTGCTTGGTATTAGGAAATTATTGCTTTTATCAAATGAGTGGTTTTATTAAAGAACTTCACTTTTCTAGTAATAATGGGTACTTATGTAAATATCATCAACATTTCATTTCGGTATATTGATATAATTTCAGACTGTTTAATTCACTTGCCGTTGGACACAGATCTACAGCAGAACACTGCATACAATTCCAGAAACTGCTCAAAACAAAACTAAATACAAAAGAACAATAACAATACATTGTATTAAAAGGAACCATTCGCTACAAATACAAGATTTGAAAATATCCTTATGTACATGTAAGTTCAATATGAAAGATTATTAATTCATATTTCTTTCTGTTCTCTAAATTGCCAAAATACATGCTTCAATTTCAACAGACAGGAAGCTTGGAGTGAGAAGGTTCTGGTGGGAAAGAGTGTGATGGAACAGCATGGGAGATGATGAGAGGCGTCAGTCCGATATGGCCAGCATTCTGCCTCGATCAAAACATTTTACATTTATTCTTTGAAGTATAGATTTAACTAGCAAAGTAAGCATTTATTGCCTATTATCTTGTAACTCAGAAATGGCTATTGAAATGAGTCATTGCAGTATGTTGGTGAAGATACACCTACAATACTGCTGGAAAAGTAGTTTCAGAATTCTGACCTAACAATAATGAATGTGCAGAAATATGTTTCCAGGTCAAGCTGTTATGTGACATACAGGGAAAGTAAGTCATGATGGCAGTCCAATGCATCAGCTGACTCAATTCAGCTGGTGGAGTTTGAAAATGTGATCAATGCTGCCAAAGAAACCTTTGGTAGTGCACACTGCGCAATGGCATGACACCAGTAAAAAGGTGAATGCTTAGGCCTGTGTATGAAAATGTTTTTCAAGGGGATTGTTACTATCACTTTAAGGGTCACTGTAGCTGCACAGATCCTGTAAGATTTTAGAGCACTTCACCCAAATCCTGTCTTGTGTCCTGTACATGGTGGCAAGACTTTGAGGAGTAGGGAGGTGAAGCACGCCTTATAGAACATTCACATTCTGACTTGTTCTAATAACTGAGCTTTTGTGTTGCTGGTGCAGTTGAGTTGTCAGTCAATGGTAAAGCCCAGGGTGATGATGGCAAGATCTTGACAATAATTGTGCCATTAAATGCCATGGAGACTTAGGTGGAGGTTACCGTGGTGAGAAATTCCTGCAATAATATCCAAGGACTGAGATGATTGACTTCCACCACTGAATACATTGTAAGCTGCCCCTTGATTCTTGCTAACTTCATATCTTGCTACTTTCATGGCCAAGAGAATCTTTGCCAACAATAGTAATCTAAGACAGTACATATTACTGATTTTCAGAGTATAAAATCAATAAGTTTTAAGTGTCAAAGTCTGAATTCCATTCTTGAAAATTGTTTTCACATTTGTGTTTTCACCCATTTTTCAGATTCATTTTTAATGCTAATTTATTTTCTATCATCCCTTTCCTCAGATTATTTTAGAACGTGGAGTATTTTGTCACTGATAGCCTCATCCAGGCTAGTGCAAATGCTCTTAATATGGATCTTTCAAAATGCATTATATTGAATGGGACTGACTTATCCTCTAAGACAGTCATCATCGCTGGTGAGAAAGAGTTCCTTCTGCCCCCTCATATAGTATTAAGAATATTGCAGGAATATCTGCATGAGGTGTATTGGTCATGAGTTTAAATGTCTTTAGCACTTTGGTATTGCTTCACATTTGAGCAGTAACATACTGCCGAATCGATTTGAAAAATGACCACTTGGGTGAGTTGCCTGAGAGTAAATAGCACCCGCAGAATCATAACTCAGTTGTAGGTTAATATCTTCAGGTGAGATTAAGAAAGGAATAAAATAATACTATGAATACAATTTTGTATTCCATATACAGTATATTTTCCTTTGAGAAACTACCTCAGTACAATGTTGTATGAGTGGGAAATTATGAAAATCTTCAATTAAGACATTAAGTAACTCAGAGTCTGACTTCATAAGTCCTATAAATAAACAATGTCAATAGGCACTAATCAGTTTTGCAGATTTTGCCTGCTATAAAGGGTCGAAGACTGACCTAATCCATAAATCAGTCCCAATATGCACTTGTGCTGACAAATATAAACAGCAGTCAACTGTTAGCTATCTTCTGGCAGCTGCATGGATTAATATTAACTTTGAGCATGGCAAAAATTGTGATCTAAACACAAATTTTTTAAAAAATTATTGAATTGTATTTAAACTGAACTAAATTATTTTAGTGATTCTCATATTCCAGTCCAGTAACTCTAGTATCACACTCCACCTTCATGAGACCAGAGTTAATGTGCATATTGTGTTGGAAATGGGCTTTTGTGATGAACTTGAATAATTTGAGGGAAAACAAATTTACACAAGCAAAATGTTACTCCTATAATTTTCAAATATTGAACTAGAAATTTTCATTAATTACCTCGGCTGAGTTTTAAAAATTACTTCTGCTCAAATATATAGTTGTTTCACATTAGAATACAGTTTATATTGAAAATTTCTTGCTCCAAATATTATTCCTTTTTGCCGTATTATGAAATTCCCCTATGAAATACGCAAGGCATAGCAAATCTTCAAGTAAATATTGCATATCCTGTTGTTAGAGCTAGTGATCTGATGTGATACGACAGTCTGCAAATTTCTAAGCTTACCTGCAAACTGGACATTGGTACACAAATAATCCAGTTTTTCACAAACATTCAGAGGCAGTGAAAATTGTTGCTATTGAACAGTTCTGAATGAAACTTGCTTTAAATCACTTGCCCTATTTACTCATTCTGGTCTGTTTACAATGTATTGAAGCTATTTTTGAAATAAAAACAATTATTCAGTCAGTGAAATTGTTGATTTCCTTCTATCCTTCTAAAACCTGTATTTATAAATAAATGTGTATGCTCTAGCATTAAAATATCCAGAAAATAATAGCATTTTTGAAGAGAAGTGCAGAAAAACAAAAGGTTATAATGTTGACTACCAAATCATTATTTCCTTGTTTAATACACACCCGCCTAGTTGATCAACTGGAGACACTGTGGTCATGAATCTGCCACAACATAGCGATTACTTTGACTCAGTTCTGTGGTTTGGCTGGGAGGTGAGCTGAATCTTTATCTGAAATCTGATGGTTTCTCTGATGTTCCCCAACACGAGATCAAAGGTAATTTTGTGGTTTGGATGAATGGGTGAAAAGATAATCTTCTGCTATTCACAAATAAAAAGACTAATTCCACCCAACTTCCCTCAACTGCTTTTTAATTTATTGTAATTCCGTGTTAGTACAACAACTTTAAAGTCAGATATTATTGGAGTGCTTTTTGTTGTTAAATATATTACTTTCAGATTAGAGACTAATTTAAATGTTGTGCATCAGAATTTATAAGCTCAAGCTGGTTGAATAGTTTAAATTAGATTATCAATCCTCTGCTAAACAATTCCACTAACAGAAGTAAGCAGAACTTCAATGAAACATTTTAAGAAACACAATGATAACTGATCATTGACTGACAATTAGTTTGTTTCAAATTTTAAATGTTATAACCTTAATGACATGTATAATCATTTTTAGTACATCACTTTACTTGTGAAGACAGCAATGCCACCAATTGCAACCACCCAAATCTCACAAATTTACACAAGCCATCCAGATATTCAATGTGCCTGTAGATGTTTTAAATGCTGAGGGCTTATCAAGTCAGTTTAGGAAATGTTGGGCTTATTTTTTATATTTTAAAAAAAATACTATGTGTAAATATAATGGGCTGGTGAAGAGAGAAATGAAAGAAGAAAGAATTGCAGGAGAAAATGAGGATCTACTATGAATTAACAGAACAGCACTTTTTTTAGCCAAAACAATAGTCTGAGTAATACAACTCAAATCAGTTGAAGAATTATTAATTTTGTTAGATTATAATAGGTGCAGCCTAGCGTTAGTTTAAAAGTCAGGACAGAACAGATAACTTTTAAAATACAAATATTTACAGGAGCCAAAACAACCAAATGTATAATTACATTTATGCCAGGTATACATTTTAAAAGCCGAACACACAAAGTCTGAGTTAAATTGCTAATAAATAACAAATCCCGGATTTTAAATAAGCAAATCTTCTAAAAACAATGAAGCTACATTGATGCTTGTTACTCATCTGTCCCTTATATCTGTATTTTCCTTACTAATTTACTACTAATGCAGTCAAAATGGTCACGTGCCAAATTTTCAATGGAACATCTTTGTAAATCACTTGCAATTAATTCTACATTAAAATTTGCAGTTTTACATCTCTCAGTAAAAAATAACTAATGCTCAACCATCAATAATTCTAATTCCATGGTTATTGTTTAAATTAGAAAGAATGTGATTAGTTTAATTACTAGCCCATACTTAATCTTGCTTAAGTGTTTACTACGTGTGTAGAGTCAGTCTGTTTTTGTATTCACATTGCAGCGTAGCAACTGCTCCAGGAAAACAGTGTAATGCTTTGGATAGATCTTAAGTCATTATTAGATAGTTCCAGGAAAAGAAACAAACTATTTTTGCTTTACTGTTTTTGAATATAACTATTGACTCAGAACAATCCATTATGGTTATTAGATGTAACTATTATTTTGTGATAATAGTAATAAAAAGTTGCAACTAAACAGATTACATTATTTATCAACATTAACAATTAGTTTTAATACTTTTTATTAATCTTTGCTCAACAATGAGTACAATTGACAAATATAATTGTTTGCATTACGATTAATTTACATGAAATAACAGCTTCGGCTATTATATCCTGGCCAGGATTAACAATTGAGACAACGTTATTATCTATTTGTGACTGACCTATGGTATATCTTGTAAATGACTGTAACTAACTCGAGAGGTGTTTAAACTGAATTATACATTAGAATGTTTGTTGGTATTTGTTCCTTTGTATTATTGAATTGTATCTAACATACTCAAAACAGTCGAATAACAACTTATGCATGGGATAATTTATAAAATGATGCAACATCCTTTTATAATTAAATACACATTTAGAGGTTAGTCTGATGCTGATATGCTTGCTTAAAGTAACTAAATCCCTACAAATAATTTCTGATTAATATTTCATTATTTAAATATTCAGAATCTTCTTGCCATTTTATTTGTTTTTTAGGCACGGATGTGAGTGTGTAGACTTTTTTTTAAGTGACATAGCCTATAAAGTTGATTTAGTAAATTGTTAGGCTTTTATATTATTTGTTTTAATTTCGCTGTACGGTTCACACGCGATACCATTCCTTTTCAATAACTAACAGGTAACAATGTTCCATCAATGTATTGAACTTAGAACCAGTTCCAGCGATTCACAAAAAAAGCCGCGTCAATGGGCAGTATGTTGCAGGTCGGGCAGCAGAAGGGGTTTAAATTTCGAGATGTCGAAGGGATCTAAAGTATTTGCTTTTTTTTAATTGGCTGCTGCAATAATTCACTAGAACACTATTGGAATAAGGTATGGATTTGATTCTACGCTCCCTCTATCATATGCGGTCCATTGATAATCTTCAAGTGTATATTAAGGAGCTATTTTTTCTTTATCAAAGTACTCCGTTTACCTGTCCACAATAAAGGAACACACACACTAAAAAAAATCCTCCTGCTTCTGAAGTTGACGATCCGCAGCGCAGTAGCGGTTGCTTCCCAGTGTGTGCTGTTGCAACACTGGGGGCTGCTACATTTGAAAATGTAGGAAGCGTGGCGTTCAGCCAGTGAGCTTTTACAGATCGTGGTTTTAAAGGAGCAGAGGTTACTAATGTGGTGGAGGACAGGGTGACGGCTTGCCCGTCCGTTCGGCACGACTAAAAGATAAACAATGGCAAATGGAGTACTCACTCCTGGGTTCCCTGGGCCCGTCAACTGTGATCTTGATGGCTCGGTGGTAAGTAGCGACTTGAGGTGGGTTTGTGAACACCGTGATTGTCAACGTGAAACTCTTCCCTGCAACGGGGGGGGGGGGGAAGGCAAAATAACATGAGTCAGCTCTAAAAACAATGAAGAGAAGACAAAATGAAACCTGATTTTGTTACAATCTTAACACGCGAGCCTGAAAAGCTCCCATTAAACTGGACCCAATTTCCTTCAGGCGGTCACCACTTATTGTTAAACACCGACCTCTCATATCTGAAAGATTTCTGGCCAACACTAACTGTTGCCGTGGGTCATTACTGTTTCTTATTTACTGAATATTACAACTTTTCCTATTAGGCCAAACAATTTCCTGTGATATTAGGTTGAATTTTAACAAACTGTGCAATAACAAGATTGGCCCTGAATTTATACTCAATGCTATACTGAAGCATATTTCAAAGGTGACTTGAATATTACAGAAGAGCGTTTGTATTTTTCTGATTTTCAATGTGAGGCGTATGTAATTTTAGTCAGAAGTCACACAGGACACCAGGTTGTAGTTTGTGATTTCAAAGCTTATGGTTTTAAATAAACCTGTTGGACTATAACCAGATATCGTGTGACTTCTGACTTTGTCTACCCCAGTCCAACACCGATACCTGCTCATCATGTTTTATTTTAAGCGCCGTTTAAATGCTGGAGTAAAATACTGGGCGGGATGTCTGGTCAACTTTTGAGTTCACCTTGCAAGAGAATGCAATGTGTCATGGTTAACTCTGGGGTTTGATTTCACACCAATAGCGTGAACTGTCCCGTGGATACAGTTGGCAGACAGTGGCCAGCCAGGGGCGGGAGGGTCACGGTTTGATTGCTGCCAATGTGGACATGGTTGGATTGGAGTGAGAAAGCGAGCGGATCTGCTATGACGGTTATACATATAGAAGACTAAATAAAGCGCCACTGTTTAACAGTGGCGTAAAAACAATGACTGCAGATGCTGGAAACCAGATTCTGGATCAGTGGTGCTGGAAGAGCACCTGGGGTGAGGTGGGGGAAGGGGAAATGAGGGAACTGTTGAAGTCCACATTGATGCCCTGGGGTTGAAGTGTTCCGAGGCGGAAGATGAGGCGTTCTTCCTCCAGGCGTCTGGGTGGTGAGGGAGCAGCACTGGCTTGTTGATCTAACCGTCCCTCCTGCTCACCCAAACAAATGAGACATCAGTAACCATCACTAGCTTCCCGAGTAGGGAGTTACCCCTACTCTCTTGCATAGGCAATCAACCAGTCAGGATATTTCTGTATGCAGTTATCAGCCTGGGGTTGTTTTGTCACTCAGTAGTTCTGGTATGCGGACATTGACTTTGAAGCGAGCAGGGAGTGAAGGGTGAGAGGACAGGGAGGATAACCTGTATCCAGGCCTGAGTTGAAGGGGCGGGGGCGGGGGTAGGGGGGCAGTTTGCGGCTCTTCGACCGTACCTCGTCCACTGCGTCCGACGAAACGCAGGTCATTGAAGCGGGCCACTTGATTCTTCATGACCGCCGTGGCGTTCCGCAGCTCGGCCGAGTAGTTCTCATCGTTACCGGCCAGGACCGTGACCAGGGTCCCGTCAGGGACATCTCCCAGAGCGACCACCTGTAACCCGGGGAGAGAAAGAGAGAGAGAGAGAGCGAGAAACTGAGACAGAGCAGCACTCAGACCACAAGAGATTACTGCTGACCGCCAGACCTCCAACAACTTCCCATTTAAACATCCCGTCAGAATCTGCCAAAAACTCCTCTCTCCCCCAGCCTTATTAATACAGCGCCGACGAAGGGTCACCGGATCCGAAACGTTAACTCTGATTTCCCTCCACTGATGTAGCCAGGCCTGCCGAGCTTTTCCAGGAACTTCTGCTCTGCAGCCAATTACTAATAAAGCCCCCTGCTTTAAAACAAAACTCACCGCGCTCTAAACCCGGACATTGAGGGGTGTATATCATTTCTATAAAAACAAACTACTGCCTCTCCAGGCTGACAGAGTTCAGTCTGCTAGCCTGAACATAAATATATAACAGCCTGTCCTTAAAGTCAGCCAGTGTAGGAATGACAGTGGGAAGGGATGCAATGCACTGTTGAATTGTTTCTGATCCTTAATCAGCCACAAAACAGGATTTATAAATGTACACACACAGAGAAAAAAAAGCTAAATAAAATCTGCGCATTTAATGGTAAGAATATATATCGTGGCCATGAAAAGTACTCGCGCGTTAAACAAGGGCCGATTGAGAACTCGAGTGTAACAGTTAACAAGGAACGCTTTCTGACAGAGAGAGGCAAAGTCCCAAGAAAGTACAAGCCATAGAAAAGCTGCCGCACTCACCTTAAATGCGATTGGTAGGGTCTTGTTACACCTCCAGTGAGTCGGGAGGACGGAGCAGAGGAAATTTGGACTGTCCGTCCGGACCAGCTCCCCGGGATGATCGGCTAAAACGTCGACCATGCTGCGATCGGTGGCTCGGAGTTTACTCAGGGCGCTCTCCTGCGGGGCCAGCGGGAGAGAGTCGCTCATCTTCCCCGTGCTCAGCGTGGTGGAAGGCGGCGTGAACCGGCGGCTGGTGTTGGTATCTACAGGGATACGCATCACAACAAAACTTAACAATCTCAGAAGGGAGGGAAAATAATGTAAGAGAAGTGAAAATTAAAGAAAAAAACAGCGGGCAGCAACGCAAAACTTTAGCCTTGGGATCTTTTTCTGCCCTTTCTCGATCCACCTGCGATGCGGGTCAGCCCAAAGTCGATCACTTCTGAGCTCCAGCAAGAAAACTAAACTCAAGGGCTCGGAGGTTTTTGATCAGTCCTGGTTCCAATAATGAACTGTCCACCTGTCGACTTTCTGTTGCTGGGCTCCCCTTTCACTTTTCAGTCTCATTGCACATTTCTGACAGTCGCCTGCTTTGCATGATCCTCCAGCCTTGGTGGACACTTAAGATGTTATCTGAAACCCCGCGGAAGACCGACCCAGACCGCTGTCGTTTTCTTTCCAAGCGTCACGGTAGCTTAATCCAGCGATCAGACAATAAAATAAGCAATATACCAGGAGCCTCGGTCCGTTCAGATAGAATGTTTTTCTTTTTTATAAAATAAAAGTCCCCAGAATGTTCTCCTCTTCCGCGGGGTTTCAGTCACGGTTTGCTTATCGGTGCTTTCGCTTTCGAGATCTTTATTTTGGGAGCCGCGTGGTTTTGCAGTTCGGTTAGACTTGCGGCTCTGCTGTGGTTTGAGACACATACAAACACCACATATATAATCTCCTGACCGAAATTCAGAGCCCAAACACACACACACAGACACACACACACAGAGACTTTAGTTCAAGATGAACTTCACACAAGAGACACCCGCCCTGAAGACGACTCTGAGCCAAATAACTAGAAAAAAAATCTTGCGAGTCGTTTTTTTCAAAAGCTGGCGAAACTTCCTTTTTTAAAAAATAAAAAAAAACCCAGGCTTCAGAAGAAATTAAATGTTTCTTTTTTCAATCATAAATAATGTTTCTCTCTTCTGCACCGGCATTCCTTTTTTTAAACGTCTGTCTTTGTTGTTGTTGTAAAATGAAAGTATTTTGGTATGTCGTGCACCACTGGAACATTCCTAGGTACAAAAGCAGGAGCAGTGCACCGCTTTATGAATGAGGCTTCCACATGCCCTGTCCTTCTGATTTAAGGTGAATATCTCGGGATTGCTCCACACTGAGAGCTCCGCACAGTCTCGGCGGCGCGCATCAACCCCCTTTCATTTGCATATCGCCCGTTACCAACCAATCGACGCCGCCTCCAGGAGCTCGGGCCCGGGTAGGAAGGAACCCATTGGTCCACTCTCCAGCCAATCAAAGGCGGCCGGCGAAGTTAGAAGTGCGCTCTTCAGACACCGCCCCTCCGCCAACCGGTACGCGCGCGAGCGTGCGGCTGGGCCACGCGGATCGGAGCGGGGGCGCGCACTAGGCAGGCGGTAGCGAGCTTCGCTTCCGTCAATGGGATTCCTCGGCGCTCTCCCCCACTCGAGCAGCAGCAGCAACAGCAGCAGCACTTAACCTCCCGCCCCCGCGCTTCACTTTGTAGCGCGGAGCAGTTTGAAAGAGCTGCTTTTCAATAGGGAATATCTTACTTCTCACTTATTCCTCTTCTATTATCGATCAAAACAAGAACCGTCATTTTAGAAATCCTTTCTTTTTTTTTTGGATGGGAATGGGGTAAAAATGTTTAAATTATGCTTTGGCCGTCAAGAAAAAGCAGAGAAAATGTCCAGTTAACTCCATCCGTATTGGTAATCTCTCCCCCCGCAATCTGCCGACTGTGGTTTATATACTCTGCTGACAGCTAAATATTTTCACCATAAATTCGATTTGGAATATATATCAGTCATTTCTTTTGGAATTCGGAATGCTATGCCTTTTTTGGATTTCAGGTTTTTAACTGCTCAACATTAAACACTGGTAAACAAGCAATTTTCGGATTGACAAGAAGGTGGGCTAGTTTGCGGGACTGTTGTCTGCAAACATTAGTTTGCAAAAAAACCCTGGGATAAATATCATTTTGATTTGCAAAGCTGTGGAAATCGTCATTTATAAAACAAATCTACGCCCAATGACTGCAACTTGACCATTCCTTATGTATATATTGCAAAATATTTTTCAGCCCTATTTGATATTAGTATACACGCCCTCAAACGGATCAGATGTGATTTAAAAGATTAACAATGATCGATTTTTGCACATGGTCCGTTTAAAACATAAATGAAGTTTCAAACAATTGAGAAATTGCACTCTAAAGTGCTGTATTTTGTCCCGTCGATTTCCCCTTAAGGTTGCCGACACTTCCTGGTCTGATGGTGATGTTCATGGGTCTGGGCGCTGATAGATAATCCAACAGGTATGATTTCAATCCCACATCGACGGTGCTTTGTGACCCTTTGAAAACCGCAGGAATCCAGCTACTGTCTGCAACAAGATCAGCGACAAATGTAGCGAGAGTGGAAGGTTAAGACAGCGTGAGACTCTCCTCACAACCGATTCATGGGAGGGTGGGGGGTGAAATGGGCTGCAATTTCACTCGTTTCCTGACGTGGAGGAGGGCTTAATTGATGAACCCGATGACATAAAAAGAAAGCACGCAATATCCAGTTTTCTCCAGTCGGGCGTGCAAGTCATGGAAAAGCTGCTGCGCTGGAGCTGCGGAGCGGACGGATGAACTCCAGGGGGCAGCAATGGACCTTCAAGTGGAGTTGTAGTGAGGCCTGACTGCTCTGCTATTACTGGAGTTCTGAGTTTGACTGTTGAATTACTTTATTAAAAAAATAGGACAAGCATTACATTTTCGAAAAGAGAAACAACAAAAAAAAAGATGTGCATTAACCCCCTCCACGTCATGGGCGACTTCATCTCCTGACAGACTATAACTAACTGCGAATATTTATTTTAATCCTTGTGTCATACATATCATGAGCTCGCCACCCCCTGCGCGATGTCTGCATGTCTTGGCAGTACATTTTAGTTTCTATAGCTAAACAGGAAGAGTCTCAGTAAAGATATCAGTATTATGAAAAATGCAGCGACAGCCTTTTTTAAGAAAAAAATTCCAGTCGATTTAACAGAATATAACTCTTTGAGGGCTACATAACAGTACGTCCAAAAATAACAAGACAGTTAGAATTATTGATTTTATTTAACTTCGGAGATTCACATGAATTAAATTATGTTCATAAGATTGAATTATTATTTGGCGAAATGCACAGGGCTGCAGGATAAATGTCTACTGACAAAATTGTAATAGATTTTTTGAAATACCAAATCCAGCTTTATTAAATTGAATGATTTTAAATTGTGACTGCCCATCTTCTCTTATTCCCCCAAACCCGTTGCTTTATTATTAGGCATAATCTAAAACTATTCTATGTAAGGATTTTAAAAGCTATTTTCATTTAAAAAGTCTCGGTAATAAATGATATTTACAGTTTAATTGTTCATCACATACTTTTAGTTTACAATGTCTTGAAAAGCTAAACTGCGATACATTTCTGTGTGCTGTATGTAGTGGCAAAAATATGCTAACTTTTCATCAATCTTTAATCGATTCGAAAATGTCGTTCAATAATATCACATACAACTGATACTAACATCGGGTTCTTAATTATACTTGATTCATAATTGAAAATGGACTTCCAAATTAAATGACTTGTTCGAATACCCAAGATCCCAGAGGGTTTGAGTCACCCAGATATGTTAAATATCAATCCTGAATTTGCAAGTAAAGAACTGCAGATTCTCAAACGCGTTTCCAGCCCGCTATTAAAATGAAGAGGACCCTGGGCACTCCACAGTGTATCTATCTTGCCCTCCGGGATAAGACAAGACAAAAACAGATTCAGTCATATTCAGGATTAGTGGAAACAACACTTGATTATTGTAACTTCACTGTCTGGAACAGAAACAATCAAACTCAGGAATTGTCAGAAACAGCAGCCTTGTTAAGGTTAGAATCAATGTTAACACACAGTAGTAGTCTGGTTAGAGTTTGAGTCAATGTTAATATACAGTAGCAGCTTGGTTAGAGTTTGACTGAATACTAGCACACAGTAGCAGCCAGGTTAGAGTTTGAGTCAATGTTAATATACAGTAGCAGCTTGGTTGTTAGAGTTTGAGTCAATGTTAATATACAGTAGCAGCTTGGTTAGAGTTTGACTGAATGCTAGCACACAGTCGCAACCAGGTTAGAGTTAGAGTCAATGTTAATATACAGTAGGAGCCTTGTGCGAAGCCAGAAATTGAGTTAGCTGAGACAGTCTCAGAAAATATAGTTCAGTGATAGGAGTAGGATTAGCAAAGAGAAACCTAAACAGTGTTATCAGAAATAACGAGGGATACATTTAACAGCGAGGACTATGTTCAGTAAGGAGTTTGGCACCTTGAAACTCTGTCTCCGATAGCAAGAGGCTGTCAACATCTCAAACCGCTGCCTCGCCCAAAGTATTCCTCAAGATTTAACGGTTTATTGACAATGTCCAAGTGATTCACGCGACTTTGATAATAAACGTGAACCAGAAATTCAAAACTATGTCTTATGACAGCTGCACGCTAATTAGCGTTTTTTTTAATCAGCGGAATGTTTGCGTTATTAGATTTGAGATATTTTCGTAATTGGACAGGTGACTTTGGAAGGAGGAACTGTGAGCCCAGTTTAAGAAATGTGAGAAACCAATAAATTGAAATATCGTGTCTCCTTATCAATATTACAGTTTTATTGATATCACTGATGGGTGAAAAATTGAATGTGCTTGTTTGCAATAACTGCACACTCGCGCGGACGAACACCGTTTAAAGATAAAATATTCAAACGGACCAAACACACCTTTTGAAACTATTTCAACAAGCCACCATTGATTCGACCGAGCAGGCTGGCAAAAAGTAGAAATTAAAGATCAGAACATTTGTTTTGCCTGGGGTGAAGCTAACATTGTCTTTAAATTTATGTATTTGACGAGGGCCCCGGTTCTTGTTAATGAGGGCTCGTTTCAGTCTGGGGATCATTAAACATTTCACAATATCTACAAAAAGCTGGCACTTCTGCCTGTGACACTTTCTCTTGTCTTCCGTGCGCAGGGAATGTGCGTAAACGACCACACCGCCCAGTTTTGTTACGAGTTGAAATTGAGCACCTTTTAGTGATCCAGCTGCCTGCAGGAATTTAACGTCCGCAGGGATAAAACAAAGAACCTCCCCCCCCCCAAAAGATACGTTAAAATGCAGTTGCTGATTCTTTCATATGTGACCAGTCCCAGTTAGATCAGATCGGGTCTAACCACTTAAAAGCAAATTAATTTTGAATAGCACTTGTTCCGAATCAGTGATCAATCGAATCAAGTTAAACTGAACTTTATTTCTCTCTGAACCAATGGGCGCAGTACACAGAGTGAGAAATTGTTAGATGAATTTGTAAATGTTGTGTTAAATGTACAATGTAAATGTTTTCTTGTTGTTTTTCAATAAAAATCTATAATTCCCATTTCCCAGCCGTTGGTAACAAAACAAAATAAAAAATCCCGTAAAATTTGCACTGGGGTTTTCGAAGAGTTTTAACGTGATGTATAGCAGGACAGGACAGGACCATGTTGTAAGTAGCCCTTAAAATAACGTGACAGACTAATTGCACATGACTCCACGGGTAACAACTTCAGTTACCAATCCCATTGATTACTATTGATGCCAGCATTTCTTGGCGCTCCTGCGTTCAAATTCCTGCGTTCAATTTCTGGAGCCCTATTACACATTGCTGAGCGACCGCCCGCTTTTCCATATAATTTGCAGTAAGAGAAAAGTAAATAAATCTTAAGATATCCATCCTCCTCTCGTCCAGGTCCGTTTAATTTGCAGCTCACTTGCCCGTTCCCAGGAGACTGTGAATAGACCATGTCTCCAACAACTCCTTCCACACTGGTCATGTCAGATTTTTAACACCGGAATCATACAATTGCCAGCTTTCAATTAAATCTAACTTTTGAAATAGCCACACATTAATGCATTTCTAATCGAGAGTGCACACTTCTGTTAAAAGGCTGAGCAATTCGATATTGTATAATCCCAGCGTCATTCTCATCACGTTACTCCGCTTACATTCAGCACCGTTCACCCAGATGGAAAGATAATTCATAATTCAGCGCTGGCAGGTAACTCAGTTGTATTTTTCTGTCCTTTGTTTTTGTTTTGAAAGCAGGACGGATACTCCTGGGTGTAAATATTTCTTTTGAATCAACAGGATGTTCAGTGGCATTTTCCAAATGGATTTCATTCGGAGCAAAGTGACTCGCGAGGCTGCTCCGGATCACTATAGGATTCAGTATTCGCTGCGCAGAAAACGCCACTTCCAAAACCAGGCTGAGCACAACCGTCGCATCCCAAACAGCACCAAGGAATGGCCTGAGAAATCTCACTGTGTGTCATATTTTTAAAATAATAAAGAAATTAGAATTAGATTACGGACGCCTTCTTGACTTGAGGGATTTGTCATGAAGTAAAGTTTCCAAGATCCCTCCTACAGTAGGATTTTATAACGTGCCCGTTTATATGAACTATTCTTTCACCACGTTATGCTTCCTACAGCCAGCTTTCCGCTGACCATGGTACTTGCTTTAATAATCTTACTGAGGACGAGGACATTCAACTCTTTCGGTAGCAGAAAGAGGCCTCGTAGCTACAGGCTTGTTCCCAGGAGATGTTGGAAATGCTGAGTCGTTTCCTTGTGGTGCTAACGGTGCTGTGACATTGAGGACGTTCATCCACAGGGAATGCCAGTCCCAATGTTGCACATCACACCTCAACCTTACAACTTGTACACACCACTTTCGTTGTCTATGCTGAGAATCGATCTTATTCAGTCTTTGAGATACTGGGGCAGGTGAAATCCAAGCTAACTCAACCCGATCAGTCAGCCTGGGCTGGGGATTTGGTCCCTGATTATATGAATACATGCCTCAGAATCACAAACAGATCAAATATTGTACAAGAGATGTTTTCAAACGGTCCTGTTCCCTCGGAAACATTTCTTGTCCTAAGTGTCGGAATAGGTTTCATCCTCTGCAATATTATTGTAGTTACTAACTATACTTGAAACCGCGAATTCCGTATTTGGATTTCCCAGGCTATTTAATATTGTACCATTTGCTGGTTACATACCTGAATTCTTTCCATTTGATACCACCCACTCTGTACCGTGTGTGGGTCGGCTTAAAACAGTAGTTTTTTTTGTAGCTCTCTTTAAAATGAATTTAGATTTGAATTCTCTCTTCCCCCCCCCCCCCCCCCCGAGTTTATAGGCGCTCTGTACAATCAGTATTCACTTCCACGCACTGTTTACTGACGAGGGAGAGGAAGGACCCAACATTGTGATTTATAGAAGCAAAATCAGCAGCCCAGTCTGGTTCAACAAATAGTGGCGTTTAAACTCTTTTCATCCGCGTGGGTTTCCCCTTTTAATTTAGTTCTCTCAGCTACTGAGAGAGTTTCTCTGTGTCAGCATCGAGAGCACGGCTATTCAAACAGTCCCTAAACCTTACAGAGATGAATAGTCACAGCCTTTGCCAAAGCTGGGGTTTGTGGCTGGGATCGCACACTCTGGGCTTATGCTGCAACCCAAACAGGCAAATATTTCATGCTATTGCAAGGAAGTTGCTCCCACAGTTTCTTCCGGCGTGAACTTGAGCTACAAATCTTATCTTGCACACGAACAGGAACGGCACACTTATCTGTATTTTATTCCCGACCACCCCCTCACCCTGTCTCTTTACATTACAATTACGTACCTCCCATTACAACAAAAGTACGAGTCATGTAGCATGATTATTTCAGTTAGTACCTGCTACGTTGTCATGGGAACCAAAACATTATTGTCCATTATGTTTTAAAAAACCCACCTTGGCATCTACAAGGGGTTATTCAGGTGTCGGAGAACTAACATTTGTGAAACACTACAATCACATCTGATTGAATTAAACATACCGGGAAGCTAGCAACCACGATCGACACCGCTAACGTCTCATCCCAGCCACAGTTAAAAGCCACAAGTTTTGCTCTCTAACCGTTTCTTCCACTGAACAGACTCATTGCAAAGACATTTCAAGAGAATTCACTCTGAGTGTAACTCAGCCACCGGAAGGTTATGGTTGAAATATAGGTTTTGATACGCCATAACATTTTGGCTGGGCTCGGAAAATGTTTTTGTTTAAAGAATAATCCATCTCCCAAACGTAATGCCACAGTTAAAAGCCACAAGTTTTGCTCTCTAACCGTTTCTTCCACTGAACAGACTCATTGCAAAGACATTTCAAGAGAATTCACTCTGTAACTCGGCCACCGGAAGGTTATGGTTGAAATATAGGTTTTGATACGCCATAACATTTTGGCTGGGCTCGGATAATGTTTTTGTTTAAAGAATAATCCATCTCCCAAACGTAATTGCGACTATATAGCGCCTGGAGAGGGGAGACAAACAGAGCAAACGTGTTGGAGCGGCATGACATCCGTGACTATAGTTGCTCATTGTTTGCTGGGGCAATGTATTGCCCATTCGCTCTCCAAATACAACAATATTGTATAAAAACATCTAAAACACACTGAAAATGTTTTTGAAGCAGATTTGGTGAAAGTTAGCCATGTGCCTCGCCCAACAAATAAAGCCATATACTAATTATGAAAACTAATATACTAATTATGAAAACTTGTGAATATGTTCAGTCAGGAGAATATTCCTAAATAATTCCTAAACATAATTCCTAAATTGCTCATTACATAGTCCATATATTGCCACCAAGTCCTTATCTGTTTATATTGGACTAAACAATTTAATATGAATTTGCATAGTTAGAAATGTAACAATTTCTTAAGAAGGTAATGAGAAAATTAATAGATTTTACTCTACCGATTATACTGGTGGAAGCTTGGCTTTTTCGGATCAGGTACATTGCCCAGGATAAGTCAGAGGGCAAACAAAAATTCCCCTCATTCATGGCGGAGAACAGCAAGAGCAGAGATGGTCTATGAAAGTGAAACACCAACTCTGAAAGACCACTGCTGGAGTAAGGTGCTGGCTTTTACTTGGACTCTTTCCTCCCCAAGAGGTGATTAAACTGGCAAATTGGGAAATGGCATGCAGTCAGGCTTAATAATGTTTTTCACTTACCAAATTCACCAGAGAGTTTGATTCATTTTTGCCTGAGGCATCTAAAACCTGGTAATTTCATTTAAGCATGAGAATGATGCTCACATTTCCCATCAAGTTAGCTAAAGTTGAGTTGCAAGTTGAACATCAAATCTTCTTACTAAAAACAAACTTTCAAAAATACACTTGACTGCATCGTGTTGAAATGGGTACACCAGAGAAAGACATCTTTGGAATGCAGTATAACATTCCAGAGGAATTACTGCTAGTGGAATTGGGGGACCAAAGCTGGTGCCCCTGGTGTTAGCCTACTGAGAATAAATGCAATAAAATCTCTGTTAAAATAAAAATAGAGGATTTTTTTTCAAATAGTAAGCATTCAATCACTTCTATTGCTGCCATTAGTAAATTAACTAAAAAGAGTAAATGATATTAGAATTTGCCAGTAAAAGTAACCAATTACTGACAATTTGAAAGGGGTAGTGTCTCTCCAATAATACTGTTGAGGAAATTAACAATGCCATGAGTCTTGAAAGAAAGGAGAACTTGCATTTATCTAGTGCCTCTCAGAACAGCAGGGTGGTTTACAACCATTGATGTACCTCTCAGGAGTAATTGCTCTTGAAATGCAGGGAAACAGTTTAATTTCAACAAAGAGCAGACAGGATTCAGAAAGAGCATCAAGAGCAGCATGTTTGTAATTTAGGAAGAACAAAAGAGAAAAAAAAGTTCAAAGCAGAAACAGAGTATGAAATTGACAGAAGCAAAAACAGTCAGACTGGAGAAAGAAGCGATCAGAAAGGCTTTTATTGCCCATGCTCCAAATATTCTATTTCTATAAGAGATGAAGCATGATGACCTGATTTCACAATCAGAACATGACTCTCATAGTTTAATAAATAACTGGTGGAATTATTAATATTGTTTTGTGACTATTCCAACTATATGAGACTCCACAGACTGATAATAGTACAATTAATGCTAAGTAATATTGATATCAGTTGCTGGTCTGTGTTGAGATTGCTCATCTCCTTTGGAGTAACAAACAGAATTCTGCATTCCATTATTGCAATAAGACAAAACAAAAGAAAGTAAAGGAAGAAAGCAGAGAGAAAAAAAATCCTTTCTGAAGTTTCTGGATACATCTGAAGTTGGCCTGCCTGAATGATTTGAAGATCTACCAACACTATTGATTTTATTTGGACTTGTAGGGGTACAACATTGTCTGATACATCACTGAAGGTATCAGCAATGGAGATTTACAGGTGGAAGTCAATCTCCTTTTCATTAGATGGGGGAAAGCTACTGAAACAAATGTGACTAAGCAGATTGGATGAGTAGCCAGAGGCTTCAATGCAAAATATGATTGTTTTTCAAAAGAAAAAAAAAGCTACCTAAGGTAAGTCTTCTGACTCATTTTTCCAATTGGTCAATTTGTATATTTGCACAACCTGTTGCTCCAATATTTACAATATTTCCCTTCTCTGATTATCTGCAGTGTGCTCCAATCACCATACTTTATTCCACCTACTTTGATCCTACTGCAGCACTTGACACCTGCTACGCTCCTTAAAGTTATATTCTTCCCTTCTGTGCACCCCTATTTTCTTTCACATACCAGCAGCACCTTTTTAGTCTGATTCGATCAGTGTCAAATCTTCTCATTCTTCTATCACTAATACAATCCATTCTTTATTGCAGATAAGTTTGTATGTAAAACAAGTAGGAAGCCACCACAAAGGAAGCAGTAGATGGAACATCGCTCAACCATGTGCTGTTTTTACTTGACAAACAAGTGCTGAATGTCATAAGCAGGGATCTTATCAGAAGTGTGAAATCTGATGAAATTGAAGGACATGCTCCACAGGGCTTTTAAATCAACCTTTTCTCCATTCCTCTCTCTCTTAAGCTCAACTCCACACGCCAAGATGACAAATACCCACTCATCCACCTGTTTTTACATGCTATTAAATGGTATCTCTTCTGTCCTTTTCCATTGCAGACCCAGAAGAGCAAGACCAGTTTGGGAGGGAAGAGAAGTAGTCCATGATGCTCTGGGACTGTGGGATTACAACAATGTGGGAACAACCCAATACTTTTATCTCCTGCTTGTCAGCCTCCACAAGGAAGCTAATGAACATTTGTGACTTGGTAAATAGTGCAACAATGATCAGCCAGAGAACTGACTGCATAA
This sequence comes from Chiloscyllium plagiosum, assembly GCF_004010195.1. Classification (NCBI taxonomy): domain Eukaryota; kingdom Metazoa; phylum Chordata; class Chondrichthyes; order Orectolobiformes; family Hemiscylliidae; genus Chiloscyllium; species Chiloscyllium plagiosum. The sequence goes on along the minus strand of NW_025214744.1, from coordinate 22,038 downwards.
AAAGCTGACTGATATTTTTGATGTCAACAGAAGCAGTTTTCAAAGAAGTGAAGGCATAAAAGCTTAGAGACCTGGTACCTTTCACTTTTGTGGGTAGTGTAGTGCACATCTTCATTTTTTGATTTAGTCCTTATTCTAGTAGGCTACATAGAAAAGTAAATAGCAGTTTCCCTGCTTAAGCACTGAAACCTGAAACACTGCCACCTTAAACACTGCAACTTTAAATACTGTCACTTTAAACACTATTGCCTTAAACTTTGCTGCTTTAAATACTGCCACTTTAAACATTGCCACTTTAAGCCTTGTCACTTTAAACACTGCCACTTGAAACACAGCAGCTTTAACCACTACTACCTTAAACACCACAGCTATGTGAAATTCTGGTATGAAGTCCTATTTCAGGCCTCATGTGTCTTTGCCTTTGCCTCTTCAGATCGTTGCTGCTTTCCTGCAGCTGCTTTTCTTATTGATTTGACAATCTCAAGGGTAAACTCATCAGCATTTCCATGCTCACCAGCTCTGAAGCAGCAAATCCTGGTAGCATGTTCAGTGAAGTTTCAATATGAGGGTGAGGGACATAAGCTGGTTTGTAAATACAACAAAGCCCTTCCGTGTTTATGAACTTCATCTTTTGCCTTTGGTTTGCTTCAAGTACTGAATGTGCTAACTATTTGAGTCTTCTATTTAGAGTACAATTTAGATGCAAAAATAAAAGATTAGAAACGAGATTAAGAAAAGAGACTTAAGCTCGCCCACTTACTTTAGGTAGTGTTCTAGAAGTAAACAGACCATTTCTGGCAAAATCCTATTCTTCTGTTTTCTATGAATATGTAGTATATCCAGTGCTTTTGTCAATGCTTCTAATGTTTAAATATTAATAAATACTGTTGACCAGTTTTATTATTATAAGTTAGAACATCATTCACATAAGAATCAGAATCTATTAAAGGATAGTGCATTGGTTATATTATAACAAGACAACAGTTATTTTTTGGAGGGCATTATAGGGGCAAACAATTTTAATGAATGAACACTATATCAGCCTACGTTTTACTTGCAGTTATTGATTATTGTGGTTTAGTACTGTATATATTGCAAGTGGTATAGTGAAGATGGCAGAGCATGGCAAAGAGTAATATTTACAGAGGGGTCAGGTTACATGTTAATGGGTATACCGCTGTATTCAATTGGTTTTGATTTAGTTTTAGTTGTCCTTTATGAATCATCATAATCAGTCTCCAATTTCTATAGTATATATTGCTTAAGCGTTTTTTGAACTTTAGAATTTTATGGCTGCTGATACAAGTCAGGTGAACTGAACATTGCAAGGGATGCTCAATTTGCCTGAAGGAGTTGCACTGTAGTTTTTTCTGAATCCTAGAGACTCCTTGCTGCCTAATAGATAAGTATATGAGACATTGATGTTACATGTAGGTATCTATACATCTAGATTCAGTGATTTTATTAAAAATGAAGTGCAAAGATCATTTGACTCCTACCAATAGACCACATCCTTGAACAGAGGAGTTAGGAGTATCAATGTTAGTCAGGCTTTCTACTCATGATTGTTATCCAGTGAACACTGCTGGAAAAGCACACAAGCGGAAAAATCCTGCAAGTTCAGGAAAGGAAGAGAGACCATTGTGGGATGCTGCCACACCTAATGAGTTTCTCCAACTCTTTTTGTTTGTTCCAGATTTAGAGCATCTACAGTACTTTGCTTTTAATTACCAAAATGTGCACGTGAGTGGTAAATACATGGAGTCACGTTATTAACTCAGACCAGTTCCTTGCCCAATATTAAAGAATAAATGGAACCTCACACGTTAATTTTTGAAGAAACTAATCATACATAAATTGAGTTATTAGACAAATATCAAGGGAATATTTGTATACTAGTTAGTTATATTAACCAAATGTCTTTGCCTGCAATGTTCCTATTATTATGCTAACATAATACAATAAATGACAGCAGTTAGCAATGTTTTAGCCCTGTTTCGCAAATTGGTGAGGCAATGTTATTTGGTAATGTGCATTATTGTGACAGTTCTGCTACTGAATGTTAATGCAATGTTTCAGCAACTTATAAACAAGGTGTTTCCTGATGGCTAGAGAAGCACAGTGGTCAGTCAGAGCTGTCTTTGGTTGTGTTGAAATGAGATAAAAGGCTTCAACCAGACACAATCAACGCATATAGTCACCACTGAGAAGTAGGATAAGGTTATCACTGGAGTAGCTTGACACCAACTAACAGCACTGCAACCCCTCCCCCCACTTATTCCCCAGTACAGTATATGCACTATTCTTGCCAGTATTTAGCCTGTCCAATAATTCTGATGAGACTGGAGGGCACATGAAGCTTTCTGCACTTTATTTTAAGGCAGAATTTCAGATTGAAAAACTCAGCCTTTGTTCTGTTTAATAATTCAAATGGAAGTATTGTGTGGATACTTTTAACTGCTACTTAAAAGTAATTAATTGATTTTCTGACATATCACTTAACAATATATTGCACTGACATGAAGTTGGAATCCACTGTTGATTGGAATGGATGATTTGATGGTTGCCCAGGCATTAATTTAGCATAGAAAGTCAAGAAAACTTACTTCATTGCGGCTGGAAGAAATGTACAGCACTTGGAGGCTGTATCCTCTTCTTACTTGTTTTTGAAGCAGAGAACGTTCTTTGAGGAGTCTGAACTTCTCATGTTGCTACGATTGAGATGAATTTCTTTCTGCAAGTGACTGGATGGATAGAATCTCTTCTAGTCCTGTACTTTCCTAAATTTCTATATTGATATATACCAAAGTTTAATGTGGACTTGTTTTAATCAACAATTGATAACTATTTGGTCTTGGAGAACAAAAATAAGTAACTCACCTAGCATTAGTGAGTTTGATAAGAAACTGTTTGAGTTGCGTTTTGATCAAGGGCTATAAAAATTGGTGATGATTCAGCCTTTAAGAACTTCAGTGGCTTTTGGCATTAGACAAGATTAGGATTAAAAGCATTTCTGTAATGAACCAGAGTAGTGCAATGGGTTATATGCTGGTCTTTCACCAATGGGACATTGAGTTCCTATCCTGTTATAAACTAATGGAACACAGTCTCTATTGCCTTTTAACTTTAAGCTTCTTATACATTTTCTTTAAAGCTCTTATGGGAGGTTACTTTGAACAAACTCTATCCAGTTCCTAAAAAAAATGTACCTGCAGCGAAAAATACCCTACATTAGTAATTATTGTCATGTCAGTTGTAGATATCACAGAATGTGGTGGTATGAGGAGCAGGGAAAATATCAGGTATGGGAGGAGATACTCTTTTGCAGTTGAGGCAACCTTGTTGAATGTTTTTATGGCAAAGATAGATTTTTGAACAGCAAAGGAATTAAGGTTTGTGGAGCTGAATCCACAAAAAGATCAGCTATGATCCTCTTGAATGGCAGAGCAGGCTCAATAGGCCAGCTGACCCACTCCTGCTCCTATTCTTACATTCTTATGTTCTGCTGTTGGGGCTATTTTTGGGACAGGATTTTATTAATTTAATCTACCTTTGTTGAATTTAGATGATCCTGATTAATGCTAACACTAGGTAAAATGTAGATAGTTCTGTTACCCAGCAGCAGACTTTATATTTAACCAACAAAAAAGACAGAAAAAAATGTATAATTCTGATAAATCATTTGTTGTGTTTATCCTTCAATTATCCAATTTGCATTTCTAATGTATTCTGTGTGACAAAATCATAAACTTGTTTGTGAAGAATACATTTCCAAATTTATTTCACAAACCTCAAGAGGAATTGTCCCTTTCTTGTGATGCGCAATGGTTGTTCTTAATTCTATTTGCAGTAAAATAATCTTCTGGTGTGCAGTTGACCAAAAGTAAACAGATCGACTAGTCATTGAGCTCAGTGCGTTTTGAGGGATTTCACTGGCACACAATAGATGCCACAATTGCCCAACAAGAAAACACTCACTGTACTTTGAAAGTGGTCCATTGTGTGAAGTGCTTTCATTGATGTGAAAACAGTACTGCATAAATCAAGCCTCTATTTCTTCTTGCACATTCTGGAAGCTTTCTTACGCAACTTACTAACTGTGGGAAGCAACTGAAAATGGCAGACATAGACCCGAATTATAGATTCATTCGATGGATCGAATGGCCTTTTCTGAAATGTCATCTTCTCAGTTAGAATAAGAACATTCTCTCCTGTATGCTAGAACCTGCTTACTTTATTTGAAATTATGGAAAAGCAAGGAAAATGGAATAAAATCATTTTAAAAATATAAACAATTTTCACATGATGGGTTTAATAAGTCAAGTAGGTTCTGTATTGATTTTGAAGCTGGAAGTTCTGCCAAGATTGGCACTGAGGAACTTTCCAAGGCGATCCACAGAGCTGCTATGACTGGTGGTGAGTGAACATCTTTGGTTATTTTCCCTGACTGATTTGAGGCAGGTGGCTCGGCATGGTGGCTCAGTGGTTAGCACTGCTGCCTCACAGTGCCAGGGAGCCAGGTTTGATTCCAGCCTCCGGCGACTGTCTGTGTGGAGTTTGCACATTCTCCCTGTGTCTGCATGAGTTTTTCTCTGGGGGCTTCGGTTTCCTCCCACAATCCAAAGATGTGCAAAATTAAAAATCACATAACACTAGGTTATAGTCCAATAGGTTTATTTGGATGCAGTAGCTTTTGGAGCAGTGCTCCGAAAGCTAGTGCTTCCTAATAAAGCTGGTGTTGTGTGATTTTTAACTTTGTACACCCCCGTCCAACACCGGCATCTCCAAATCAAAGGTGTGCAGATTAGGTGAGTTGGCCATGCTAAATTACCCACTGTTTTTAGGAATGTGGAGGTTAGGTGCCTTAGTCAGGGGTAATTATAGGGTAGGGGAATGGGTCAGGATGCGTTACTCTTCAGAGGGTCGGTGGGAGCTTGTTGGGCCAAAGGGCCTGTTTCCACACTGTAGGGGTCCTATGATTTTATGATAAGTGCAGTCTCAGAATAGCAGCTAGGGGTAAAGAAGAAACTAGGCTTGCATACAGTAGATGAAAATAAACGTTGGCCTCCCGGTATCCTCAGATAATACCAAAGAATGTGGATAAGGAGACAAGATTTAACTGTCATTGACTTAAGAACTTGATTTATCAAGGGCAACTGATTAATATTAAGAACTAATCACTGTCATTTTGCAGGACCTTTAAAAATCCTAGCACACCAAAAGCTGTTCCCAACACTCCTCTTCAAGGGCCAAGACCGGATTTCCCACTTAATATGCATCAGCTTCCTGAGATTTCTTGCTGAAAGTGATAAGAACAACCCAATACATTACACCATATGTAGGCAGGTAGTTTGTTTTGAAGAAGAGTTTTGGAGTTGTCCTCGGTGTGCTAGCCAATATTTATTGCTAAACCAAGATCACTAAAGAAAAGGATTACCCAGTCATATATCACATTGCAGTGTGCGAATTGGCTGTGTGTTTCCTGGGTTGTAACAATGACAACATTTGAAAAAATATTTCATGGACTGTAAAATTCTTGCGAGTCCCAAAATCTTGAAAGATATTATAAAAATATGAATTTTTGCTTTGTTTGTTTACTGTAATATTATGCTAATAAGAGAAATGGATTTCACCCTAAAAGCTCTGAATGCAATGGCTGTCTGTTTATTTCTGAACTCTTAGGTCTACCAGAGACAATTTCTCAGTACCCATCCCAGACTCATACTTGAATGGAAGCTAGAAATCTACAAGTGATCTAAAGGCTGGATAATCAGCTAGAGTAAACATCACATTTTGGTGATGGGTTAAAGTTCTGATGTGCTGAAGAGGTCTCCCATACTACTACAATTGAAAACATAAACAATATCTATTCAGCTAATTCTGCACTGCACAGTGCTAAAGATTTGTTTATGAGAAGGAAATTCAGCAGACTAAAGTCTAGAAAGTCTTCCACCTTGAGACCTTCCAACCACATGGCATCAATGTGGATTTCACCAGTTTCCTAATTTCCCTTCCCCTCACCTATTCCCGGTTCTAATCTTACAACTCGGCACCACTCTCATGACCTGTCCATCTTCCTTCCCACCTATCCGCTGCACCCTCCTCTCCAACCTATCACCATTACCCCCTCCTCTATCTACCTATCATACTCACAGCTAATTTCCCCCAGCCTCACCCCTTCTCTTTTATCTCTCCACCCCCTTGGCTCACAAGCCTCATTCCTGATGAAGGGCTCTTGCCCGAAACATCGATTCTCCTGTTCCTCAGATGCTGCCTGACCTGCTGCGCTTTTCCAGCACTCCACTCTCAACTAAAATCGAGAAATCTCAACTCCATAATTTCCATTAATTTTCTTTAGATGATCAAGACTGTTTAATTAATTAGATCCAGGTTTTCCTGGATTTGTGTTTGTCAGTTCACACACTGCATAATATTTAAGAATATTAAGAATAGAGCATCACCGGTGGCAGAGGAAGGGGTGTTGGGTGAACCTGTGGTTAATAATTTACAAGCTGGTACAGCCAGGGAAAGTATCACAATTTTGCTGAAGTAATTGATTGATTTTCTGACACAACAGCTGAAGTTGCAAAGCAGTTGCTTGTAGCAAGAAATTGGAAATTTGAGCCATCTTATTCTTGAAAGGATTTTATCTTCAGTTTTCTGATCTCTCAGTATAGGGAGACAAAAAACGCCTTGAGAACTATTGTGAACGATAAAACAGTGCGGGCTTTGTTCAGGCAACAGTTTTGTATCAGTTTAGATGAATGTTTTGAATTATGAATTTGGGACAGTTTAAGAAGCCACAGTACATAATATTTGCTTATTGATCTCCTCTGTTCTAAATGAGATTGCAGTGTAGATTGTGGTGGCATTTATGACAGTTCAATATTGAATACTATGAATGAATAAGTTCCAGACATTTCCCTAATTCCATTTGATAGCAACATTTATGATTTGTAAGATATATTTTCTTTCACAAAAATGTAAATTTCTATGTGTTTTGAATGCTACAGAAGGAATATTTCAACTTCGTCCTGCTCTAATCCTGAGTTGTACCTTCCTTTGATTTCTGTTTATTATTCCTCATGCTTTTGTAGAATTCACCTTGTCCACCAGATCTATCGTCCACTGTTTTAGCCTCTTTCTCACTAAACTCTGAACCCCTAATCTACTTGTTTCCCACGATAGCTGATATTGTTGAGGTTCTATCTCCTTAGACACTCTCCATTCCCATTCTGATCTGCTGAATCTTCAAATCTGACCTCGAAAAAAATTAACCCCTGACTCTTCCATCTTTGTAAATTGCTGTGTTGTCTCCAATCTTGCTTCCTCCCTGATGTCCTTGAATACTTCCTAAGTCTGTGCCTATCTTTGCTGAAATCCAAGTTTGAATCTTTCAATCTGGTTTCTGTCCACCACAGTACTGAAAGTGCTCTTATCAAGGTCACACATGACCTCCTATGTGTCTGAGACAAAGGTAAACGGCTCCTTCTCATTCTCCTTAACCCATTGGCAGCTTTTGATGTAGCTAACCACAACATCCTCCTCCAATGCCTTTCATTGGTATCCAACAGTGTGGGTCTGCACTTGCCTGATTCCGTTCTTATCTATCAAGTCATAACCAAACTTTTGGCATACTGTCCTGATATATCTCAATATGACTCAAGACCAGATGCTGTTTTAGGATGCTCCATGTAAAATGTTAACAAAATTGCTGTTTTGTCAATATGCTGCATGAGGGCCAATGTATCATTTGAGCAGCTTAATATAAAAATGATCCTGGAAGATATTGCAAATGACCAAGCATTAACTAAATTCAAGTGATTAACTAAAACCTTGTCTTAAGATTCATTTCTGCATGCTTTTAAAATTATGTAACATTTTGATGGGGTAAACAGGGAGAAACTACTTTGCACAGTCAAGGTGTTGGTCAAGAGTGTATCACCAGATTAAGACTGTCACTAAGTGACTGAGAAGAGAGCTGAGGAGAGTTTGTCATTGTATGCAGTAGGATATCAGAACCTCGAAACTGTAAGTGGGACTGGTTGAGGAAAAGAACATTACATTTTCGAAGAGGATAAATATTCGAAGCAGAGAAAGATACAGCACATTGACTCAATTAATTAGTTTTGGACCGTTGTATTAAAGAGCTGGCGCATTCATGAAGGACTAAATAGTATCACTCTAAGTGTAATCTTTAATTGTAAAATCCTATGATTGATGCAATTTAAATCAAACCTCACAGCTGAAATAAAGGGAAAGGTTGCTGTGCTATGTGCCTATAAAACCACTTCACTATAGTTTCACCAACAATAATGGGAGGTTTGAGGCAGAAATATCGAGATGATATGAGAAGCAAAATTAAGACAATGTAGAGGAAACAATTCAGTATAAATGGTTCAAAAAGTCAGTACTAATCTGTTAAATTAGATTAGATTACTTACTTACATTACATTAGATTACTTACAGTGTGGAAACAGGCCCTTCGACCCAACAGGTCCACACTGACCCGCCAAAGCGCAACCCACCCAAACCCATTCCCCTACATTTACCCCGTCACCTAACACTATGGGCAATTTAGTCTGGCCAATTCACCTAACCTGCACATTTTTGGACTTTGGGAGGAAACCAGAGCATCCAGAGGAAACCCACGCAGACTCAGGGAGAATGTGCAAACTCCACATAGACAGTTGACTGAGGCGGGAATTGAACCCGGGTCTCTGGCACTGTTAGTAAATGGAAGAATTGTCCAAGTGTTATTTTCAATTGATCTTTGGTTCAAGTTGTAATCCTCGTTTGGGTCTTTCTTTCTCTTATACTTTATTATATTCACTACACCAGACTAACAGACCATGTGTTTCGTAATTACCAAAATTGCTATACCAGTGGGGAATGCATTCTTAGTGACGTTATGCAAATGATTCATAAACTGAATGCCCCTTTCATAGAACATAGAACAATACAGCGCAGAACAGGTCCTTCAGCCCTCAATGTTGCGCCGACCTGTGAACTATTCTCAGCTCATCCCCCTACACTATCCCATCATCATCCATGTGCTTATCCAAGGGTTGATTAAATTTCCCTAATGTGGCTGAGTTAACTACATTGGCAGGTAGGGCATTCCACGCCCTTACCACTCTCTGAGTAAAAACCTGCTTCTGACATCTGTCTTAAATTTATCACCCCTCAATTTGTAGCTATGCCCCCTCATACAAGCTGACATCATTCTCGTAGGAAAAATACTTTCACTGTCTAACCTATCTTCTCCTCTAATCATCTTGTATGTCTCTATCAAATCCCCTCTTAGCCTTAGTCTCTCAGCCTTTGCTCATTACACCTTCCCTCCAGACCAGGCAACATCCTGGTAAATCTCCTCTGCACCTTTTCCAATGCTTCCACATCCTTCCTGTAATGGGGTGACCAGAACTGTACACAATATTCCAAGTGAGGCCACACTAGCGTTTTGTATAGTTGCAGCATGACATTACGGCTCCAGGACTCAATCCCTCTCTCAATAAAACCTAACACACTGTATGCCTTCTTTACAGCACTATCAACATGGGTGGTAACTTTCAGGGATCTATGTACATGGACTCCAAGATCCCTCTGCATGTCCACACTACCAAGAATCTTTCCATTGACCCAGTATTCTGTCTTCAGTTATTCTTCCCAAAGTGAATCACCTCACATTTATCTGCATTGAACTCAATTTGTCACCTCTCAGCCCAATTCTGCAGTTTATCCAAGTCACCCGCAAGCTGTAACATTCTTCTACACTATCCACTACTCCACTGACTTTAGTGTCATCTGCAAACTTACTAACCCATCCAACTATGCCTGTGTCCAAGTCATTTATAAAAATGACAAAAGGCAGTGGTCCCAAAACAGATCCTTGCGGCACACCACTAGTAACCGGACTCCAAGCTGAATATTTTCCATCAACCACCACTCACTGCCATCTTTCAGAAAGCCAGTTTCTAATCCAAACTGCTAAATCACCCTCAATCCCATGCATCTGCATTTTCTCCAACAGCGTACCATGTGGAATCTTATCAAAGGCTTTACTGAAGTTTGTGTATACCACATCAACTGCCCTACCCTCATCCACCTGCTTTGTCACCTTCTCAAAAAACTCAATGAGGTTTGTAGACATGACCTGCCTTGATGAAACCATGTTGACTATCTGCAATGATATTGTTGCTTGCGAGATGATTATAAATCCTATCTCTTATAATCCTTTCCAAAACCTTTCTTACAACAAATGTAAGGCTCGCTGGTCTATAATTACCTGGTCATCTCTACTACCCTTCTTGAACAAGGGCACAACATTTGCAATCCTCCAGTCCTTTGGTACTAAACCTGTAGACAATGATGATTCAAAGATCAAAGCCAAAGGCTCCAACACCTCCTCCCTAGCTTTCCAGAGAATTCTTGCTTAAATCCCATCTGGCCTATGGGACTTGTCTACTTTCACTCCTGCTAGAATTGACAACACCTCCTCCTAGAATTGATAACACCTCCTCCTTACTAACCTCGATCCTTTCTAGTCTAATATCCCATTTCTCATTCTTCTCTTCTACATATTCTCCTTTTCCTGAGTGAAAACAGATGAGAAATATTCGTTTAGCACCTCTCCGATCTCTGCAGGGTCTACACACAACTTCCCACTTCCGACTTTGGATTGGCCCTATTCCTACCCTAGTCATCCTTTTATTCCTCACATACCTATATAAAACGTTAGGCTTCTTCTTTACTCTACCTGCTAAAGATTGCTCATGTCCTCTCCTTGCTTTTCTTAAACCTCTCTTTAAATCCTTCCATGGTATTTTCCCAGAAGACCACAGCTGGCATCTTGTATTTGTCATCTCTTCCTGTATGTGGTACTGGGTAAGGATTATTTAGGGTAGTTATCTGTCACCAATTCTCCTTTGTCTTTGCTTTCCTATCGGCTGACCAGATGACATTGCACCATAAAGTATCGTTAGCGGAAATATTATAGATAACAAGAAGGTTATAGCATGATAGCAAATAAGTACAACTACATTTAGTCAGGCATAATTACTAGGGCCTTAGGCAGCTGGTACTGATATATCTGCTCCCTTTTCAGACATTTCATCACCATACCAGGTAACATCTTCAGTGAGCCTCAGGACAAAGCACTGCTCGTGTTTTCTGCTTTCTATTTATATGTTTGGGTTTCCTTAGGTTGGTGATGCCATTTCCTGTGGTGATATAATTTCCTCTGGTGATGTTAATTCCTGTTCTTTTTCTCAGGGAATGGGAGGAAGAATCTGATTGGGAATTTTTGGAATGCTGTATTCCAGGCAGTTGTGGATAACCAAGTATGCTCAAGTCCAAGATCCACAGAGTTTTGGACTCGAACGGAATCAAGAGATATGGGAATAGAATGGGCAAGTGCAGGTTAGACAGAAGATAAGCTGTAACTTTATTGGATGGTGGAGAAGGCTCAAAATCCCAGTCAGCTCATTCTGGTTCATGTTTTTATGTTCTTATAAGGAAAAATCCACAAAATGAAGGAGTTGTAAACAAGAGCTTCCTATGTCAGGAACTCTCACTGATATCATTTGGGTCCCAGCATAGACCAGGAAGCCAGCATTCCCACTAAGATGAAGAGTGTTAATCTCCAAATGGGACCACTAAAGGTCACTGAAGTACAGACCCCATATCTGGTTAAAATTCTTGAAAGGCTTTTTCTTCATTCAGGAGGAAAATCTGGCCCTGGAGTTATTTGTTATGAACTGGAGGTTACCTATTCCACATACATCTGATGTACTGTATTGTTAAGAAATTGTGATTAACAATTTTAAGTTTCTTTCTTCTTTGGCAGAGACCATGTTGTCCATCAACTATTTGACTTCTCTTACCAATTTAAGATAAATGCAATAAATCTAGGTCCTGTGTAAAGTATGGTGCAGTGAATTACTCTTGGGTACAGTTACAACAAGATTGTTTTATTGGACTGTCTGAAATAACTGCACAGAGGCTGGTATCCTGTCACCAAGTCATCGTTTATTTACGTGTTTCGTACCTGACATTAATCCGGCTCTCTCAGAGCTGCCCTCAGATTGAACAGAACCCCTGATACTCCTGTTCTTATCTGTGAGCCAGGGCTTCTCGATTGGACCAGATTAACAGCTGCAATCAGAAAACTTATATTCTATGAGATCCGTGTGGCTGCCCTCATTATAATCATTACACTATCAATCTAACCATGGCAGGTTGAGAGTTTAGATCCAGGAAAATCAGGAAATAGAAATCCAGTATCAGGAAAAGGTTGTTGTAAAAACTCAGTTAGTTCACAAATGTCCTTTAGGGAAGGAAACTCTCAAAACCTGCTCTAATCCATATGTGACTCCAATCCCATTCCAACATAAAGGACTCTGTTGTGCCGCTGAAGCGGCTGAGCTACCAGCAGCTTAAGGAGAAGGCCTGACACAATTTTCACCAGGAAACTAGGCAATAAATCAGGTCCTGAGAATGAATCTTAAAAAAAGCCAACAGTGGCATTCAGGAAGCATAGTGTGGCCGATGCACGGCTCATCATTTATGGGCCTGTTCTTGTCACAATACTCCATCGTTTTTGGAAGCTTGCATCTCCAATGACTTCATTGACTGTTACAAACAGTAATTCCTTTAGATCTTTCACCTGTCTCTATTTTGTGTCAAACTTTCAACTGTACAATTAAAAGAATATTACAGAAAAAGCAGCTCCTTTATTATACGACCTTACACTGAATTAGAGAATGGCTCTCAATTAATTCCCTGCGAATTCAAACCATTTTCCCACTGTAACTCTCAATCCCTAATTTTCTTTGGGTAGAATTAGGTGAAAGGAAAAAAATGGGATGTGCACAGAGTGATGTGGGGCTCATAGACTCAAGTTTTACTGCCTGTTCTATGTCACACTCAGATGAAATACATGGAGCTCCCTCCTTTTTTCTGGGACATGATATGTTGCAAGTATATCTAAGAGTGTGTATGTGTGTGCGTGTGTGTGCGTGTGGGAGCCGAGGGGAGGTGTGTGTGTGGGGCGGAATGATCCCAATTCATGATTCAACCACCCTGTAGTTTTGAGCTGTGCAGCTTCAGTGCTGCTGCAGGCTTTGCATTCAGCATGTGGCTTACCAATGTTGTGCTGGTGCATTTGGTGTAGCCAGTGTTCTCTTCTTAAAGGCAGTCTTCCCTTCTTAAAAGGAAGCTGTATCTGAATGACAAGAAGCTGCTGCTGAATATCATTGCTGCAACCTCAACTAAGTAAAATGAGATGTCAGATTGGAGTGAAAGATCCTAGTTATCATACTGAAGGCCTTAGTGGTGGTCAGACAGAGGATATGCCATGGTTCCCAGGGGTTGGGGTCTGGGGAGGGGGTGGGGATTGGTGCAGGAGACCGTCAACATCAGCCTTCAGAACGAATTGAGTGCAGGTGGTCAGCTTCCAAACTGGAGAATCTCAAAGAATTGCCACAAGAAATCAAATACGTAATGTCAGGTCGGGGTTAGTGAATGCACCTTTGCATAACATTTGCTAGCCACCACATGCTGCCCAATTTGCTCTACATTCATCACTCGTCCTGCAGCATCCCCTTGCCTGTCTGGATCTGTATCAGGACTCATGCCTACATCCAAATACTCCACCTCATCCTCATCAATGCAACTCACTTCACATCTTTATCTTGCCGCCTCCACATAACTGAAACTATTCTGCTCTGGCCAGCACACTATCCAAACCCTGTGAAACACGGACATACTCACTAATATTCTGCCCTGCCCTTTGCAGACAATGTGGTACACAATAGAAGGGAGCAGTCTGGATCACATGGAGACAGGGAGAGTTGTGTCTTCTAAGCCCTGTCGAGGACAAGTCTCTCTATACCATGGAAGCTGGCTACAATGGAGTCTTGGGAATCTGATGTAGCTAACATCAAGGAATGACAGTATGTTCCTGACTTACATAAGGGGTGCCCACAAAGTTGCCCTTCCTAAGGTTGTGTACCATATTACACAGCCTGTTCCACAAACAGCAACATGGGTAGTACTACAAAGCATTCCGTTTCTTCTTGGAACTTTCAGACAATGCATTTCAGGTAATTACAATGTATTAAAAAAAATTCATCTCAGCTCCTGCCTTTTCATTTGCTAATAATTGGAAATGTACATACTATGTTCAGATTTTTTAAATCAACCAACTTCATGATGTCATCATACATCTCTAGAGCAGGTGATTCTTGAACTGGGGCTTCCTGGTCCCAAGGGAAGACATTATTACAAAAGCCCTATGTTCTATGCTTAGATAATTTCCAAATCAACATGTTCACAGATGTTATTACACATCTCCGGAGCCTGATCTTCAGACTCCGAGATATGAACATTACCACTGCATCACAAGAGCCCTGTAATTACCTTCCTATGCCACATGTGACGCTTCATTCACGCTTTCAGTACTTCCCAAACCGAGATGTTATGACAGACCCCTAGAGCAGCTGGGACTTGAATCCAGGCCTCCTGGCCCAGAGATAGGGACATTGCCTCAATAGCCCTAGCCCTGACATTTTGTCTTTATTAACCTATTTTTCAAATCAACTTGATCATTGATACATCTCTGAAACAGGTGGGACTTGAACTCAGGCCTTCTGGCAAACAGTGTGCCATAAAAGTCTCCCTGTTCAATGTTTATTGAGTCTTCTTCCTGTGACAAGACCTGCTTCCTATCCTACCTATTAAAAAAGAATCAGAATTTTAAACATCTCAACTCACTCTCCCCAGTCCCTTCTTATCTTAGGGAAACTTGGTCAGAGAGTTATGGTTCACAAATCTCTTTATTAATAATCACAAATCTCTGTTTTTTTCCCCTTGTTGCGTCTTATAATTTAACAGACAGAGATTCATTTCCACAAGTTGTCAACAATTCCATTACCTTGCTGTTCCTTCACTGTCATTGAGTCAAAGTCCTCAAAGTCTTTTGTTAACAATATTGTGCAGCATGGTGGCTCATTGGCTAGCACTACAGCCTCACACCGCCAGGGACTCTGCTTCGATTCCAGCCTCGGGTGACTGTTTGTGTGCAGTTTACATATTCACCCCATGTCTGCATGGGTTTCCTCTGGGTACTCCAGTTTCCTCCCACAATCCAAAGATGTGTAGGTTAGGGTGGATTGGCCACACTAAATTGCTCAAAGTGTTAGGTGTATTAGTCAGAGGGAATTGAGTCTGGGTGGGTTACTGTTTGGAGGGTTGGTCTGGACTTGTTGGGCCAAATGGCCTGTTTCCACACTGTAGGTAATCTAATCTAATATAATTGTGAGTCCACTTAGATGTTATGGACTGCAGTGTTTCAAGAAGGCAGCTCACCACCATTATCTGAAGGAAAGTTAAAAATGGCCGATAAATTCTAGTCTTGGCAGTTATGTGCAATTCTCATGAAAGAAGAAACAGAAAATCATGTGACTATCTTTATGGTAATTCATGATCTAGATGGTATTTGATCTTGTATTTTGCATTTCCCAAGGTTTATGTGCCTCATTCGCCTCTAACCTTTTTGCCATAAGACATCTGCCTGAAGCCTGGGAACATTTAGAATTTCTAATTAAAAGCAAACCAACACTTGAGGTATAATGACACTGTATGATATTGGGTATGAATGCTCAGTCCATGTGCATGGAATTTGCTGCCTGCGATGTTAATGGCAGCCCTTAACCATTAAGTATCACTGTCTGGGAGAGCTATTTTTAAATTTATTTGAGATAAGTATTTAAGAATTATGAGCTTGGCCCTCAAGCACTATTTCTGGTTGAGAGAAGGATGCTGGCCAAAGCTGCTTTTTGCTCTTCGATGTGATCTTTAACATCAACCAAGCAGGCAATGAGGCCTCAATTCTCACCCAACAGCTCTGACTATATAGCAATCTATCAGCATTGGATGGCAGCCTGGTTTAAGCATCCAGGCCCTGGAGAGGGGATTAAACAATGCCAAGCTGACACATTACAGCAAGTAGAATGTAGAAAGACAGAAATGATACTGGGGTGAGTGGCCTGGACATAGAATTGTTGTGACAAAATTCAGCATTGGTTGAGGATGCAAAATTGTCCTCAGGCATTCTATTGCTTCATGTCCTATATCCCTTTCTGTTGAAGTCATAGCCCTTGGATACATCTGAGGGAGTGTGAGGCGACCCTGAAGCAAGACAAAGAGCCCATAGTATTTGATGGAGTTCAATCTCTTCTAACACCGGCTCCTCCAAATCATGTTCTGATGGAGTAATGGGGATCACCTCTTGTTCCTTTGCTTCCATCGTAACAGTTTGCACTCAAAATTGAAGTCATGATCCTATATATGTCAGTAGGATCCTGACCTCTGTGGGAAAGTACCTTTTGTGGGTAGACTGATTTGACTGCTCTCTTGTAAGGCTGGATTTACAGAGCCATGGAGGCTACCAACCCCATGTTTAGGCCCAATCTTTAGCACCAATTTTACAAAGTGTCAATTGTCTAAAAAGATGTCGCTGTGATCATGTATGTGGAGATATCCATAAGTTGGATTGTCCTCACCTTCTGCAGGATAGCATGAACAAAATAAGGAATAAACTAGATGGAGGGGCTTTGACTGGATTGTGGTTAAAACAGAAATCTGGCTGACTGCATCAGTTCATTCCCACTAAACATTTAAATGAAAATTTTTCAACATTCATGATCAGTTTTAAGCAGCCCAAGTATAAACAGCCAGTTAGGAATGATATTGATGGAATAATACTCAGCACCATGACCTACTGTTTGATTAATAGCAACTTTTCTGCAAGGAAATGCAAACTATAAAAGCAATAAAACATTTATAGTTCAGTGCATTTTATGTATTTTGAAAAGGTTGCCAAGATTTAACCGTGGAATTGGAGCCCAGAAGTTTAGTATTTAGAGCTAGGTTGTCAGCAAATGCTTTTAGACAGACTGTGGTAATTACTGTACCATACTTAATGGAATATAAGCTGTAGTTTTGAACTGTACCTGTAGGGGGGGCTAATGGTCAGTGACTCGAGATGAGTCTCTTCCTGTACATAATACCTTTGACCCAAAGCACATTACTTGCCCAGTGTATTTGATTTCCTGAAAATGGATTCCTGTACAAATTCCAGGATTGACAGTTTTTGTTTCTGACTGGCTGCTTGACAGTCTATGGTGTTTTAAGCATTTGAGATATCACCAATACTCCAACCTAGCTCCTTAAGTCACTAAGGCCTACTCTCTCTATATACCATAAGACCTTTAATGCCTTTACAGGGCAGCACGGTGGCTCAGTGGTTAGCACTGCAGTCTCATAGTACCAGGGACCCAGGTTTGATTCTAGGCTTAAGTGACTGTCTGTGTGGAGTTTGCACATACTTCCTGTTTCTGCATGGGTTTCCTCTGGGTGCTCTGGTTTCCTCTTACAATCCAAAAATGTGTAGGTCAGGTGGATTAGTGATGCTAAATTGCCCATAGTGTTAGGTGCATTAGTCAGAGGGAAATGGGTCTGGGTGGATTACTCTTTGGAGGATTGGTGTGGACTAGTTGGGCCAAAGGGCCTGTTTCCATACTGTAGGGAATCTAATCAAAACAGAAATTTACTCACCATCGCCTAATCACCATATTAGGATTTATTATCTTGATGGTACCTTATGTTAGTATACTTTGACATATAGGAGAAAGTGAGGACTGCAGATGCTGGAGATCAGAGCTGAAAATGTGTTGCTGGAAAAGCGCAGCAGGTCAGGCAGCATCCAAGGAGCAGGAGAATCGACATTTCGGGCATGAGCCCTTCTTCAGGAATGAGGAAAGTGTGCCAAGCAGGCTAAGATAAAAGGTAGGGAGGAGACGTATTTTTTGATTTAAAAATAGTAGCAAATGTGCAGTAGATATCTCCATTTAATAACGTTTGATATAATTATCATTTAATCCCTTGTGATATTGACCTGGATATTTTGGATTTCAAACTGAAATGTGTAAGAAGTGCAGGCCATTGATGAAAGACAGTTACTTTTGACAAAGTCCAAGACTGCAGAGGTTTCTGTGAATACAGTAAGTTGTCAGTCTTCCAGTTTCTGTCTCCGTTTTCTTAACATTAAAAGTTTTAATGATATTTCCTCAAAGTCGTAAGACTCAAGTGGGGAAACTAACTCTTTAAAAAATGTTTTGTGCCCAATTCCAATGTCAGAGTTTTCCAGACAGCATACATAGAAACAGTATGGCCCAAATAAGCTGTGACAGGAAACTGGAATTTCAGTGATGCAAGTGCATATAGCATGTGTACATTATGTAGACTATCATAAACTTTGCATCCATTTATAATGCTACAGCATTTGCCTTATCTCCTGCCCAATATTATTGTAATGCAAGTAGAATACCAGAACAAAAGTTCAAGTGGACAACCCCTTCCAAGACCATGAGCAACTGAAAAGACAAGAGCAGAGATACATTGGAACAGCACTACTTGCAAGTTACCCTCTAAGCCACTCACCATCCTGACTTGAAAATGTATCACAGTTTCTTCAGTGTAGCTGGGTCAAAATTACAGAACCTCATCCTGATAACATTGCAGCCCTACTTGCCTTAAATAGATCATAGCAGTTCAAGAAGGCAGCTCACCAATACCTTCTCGAGGGCAGCTGGGATGACCCAGTCAGTGAAGCACACAACACATGAATGAATAAAAACAGTTAAGTTCCATGGGTTTTACTTTCCTTTGGAACTACTGTGAGCAAACAATTAAATATTGGTAAACCATGAAACAGGAATGTAGAAAATGACAATGGATCTTTCTTTCTTTTTTGCTACTAATCTGAGAATTGTTCACAGCTTGAAATGGGTGATCTCATATCCCAAGCTGGCATTTCCCTCAGGGCCATAACTGGTAAGACCACCCAAAATAGCCTTCTCCAATGGGGTAATCTGCCTATGGAGATGTACCAGTTGCCTTGGACATGTGAACTCGTCTTGGTGATCTTGAAACCCAA
Organism: Chiloscyllium plagiosum; assembly: GCF_004010195.1. Taxonomy (NCBI): domain Eukaryota; kingdom Metazoa; phylum Chordata; class Chondrichthyes; order Orectolobiformes; family Hemiscylliidae; genus Chiloscyllium; species Chiloscyllium plagiosum. Next base: position 3,038 of record NW_025214744.1, on the reverse strand, counting down.
GCTAGAAGTACTGTTTATAACTCACACAAATTTAACTTTTCAAACATACTTTATCTATTTCCCATGTGCAGATGGACAAATCATGATTTCTGTTTGGAGGGCCAGAGAATAAAACAAAATTACTAGCTGAGATGATTCAGAAATATAAAGAGAACATTATTACTTGTGTATGGTGACTGATTGTTGCTCTGTTATCTTTACTGTTGATTATGGGTTTCACAAAATTGAACACAGAGAAACCATGACCCAGCACCATTTTGATTAATAGCTATTTCAAAATCCTCTCCACCCCTCTAATTATTCATTCTTCCTTTAAGATGCTCCTTAAAATCCACCTCTTGGACCTGATATCAACTTGTGTGTTAAATTTTGCTTTATAATCACCTTGGGATATTTTACTACATTAGAGGCTTTATGTAAATTTTAGTGAAGTATATAAAGAATAGGTGTCTATATAAACATATAAATAGAAATAAAAGCTATACAACAAGTTATACTGGATGACTGAGCAATCTTGACTTTGGGTCTTTCTATTCAGCATTGCAGTGAGTAATGGCTCTTTCAAGACTACATCTTAGCTAGATATGTAAAATAAAGGAAAAAGTATTTTAATTGTGTAGAGTTTTCTGTATGACACTAATGCTTCCCAAATTAATTTATAACAATGTTGAATTACTGGTGAAGTGTACTCGCCGTGGCAAAGTAGGGAAACGAAACAATCAATTTGTGCGCAGGAAATCCCCACAAACAGTAGCGTGGTAATGATCAGGTGATCTGCTACCATGATATAGATTGAGGGATAAATATTGGTCAGGACACTGGTGATAACTCCCTTGCTCTTCTTCAAATATGTTGCATCCACCTGAACGAGCAGAACAGATCTTGGTTTAATGTCAATTCCAAAAGAAAGCTCCTTGAAAATGACCCACATGAAACATTAACCTAATCTTCTGCTCCATATTCATTACTTTCCAATTTCCTATTTTTATAACAAGTTTTTTAATGTACCAAAAACTACAGTTTTTCACTTAATTAATACAAAATGTTTGTCAAAAGACCTATGGCAAGTAACCTTATGGGATTAGACTGTAATAGTGAGACTTTTGAGGTTATTATAGATCACCTATTAGAACATAATAGTGAACTCATGCACACTCTGTTACCACATTTATGCAAAATGCTATAGCACTGCTGTGCAAAGGAAATAAAAGACTCTTCACACTAAACAGTGGCTGGTTGATTTTGCAGAGCAGCCAACAAATATAAGTATGCAATTTCCATAGAAGTTTCTTTGCATAAATTTACATAAAATATTTAGTTTGAGACACCAAAGCATACGTAGGTGAAAGTGCTATTTATATGTTGCATATTTCCAAGGAATTAAGATAAGTTTTAAACTTGTCATTTGTTAACATTTGATAAGAATGACTCTGTTTAATTTTTGTAGTGGCACTTGCACCTCAGTATATGCACTGAGATTAACATCACAGTTTTTGCATGAAGACTAGTTCCTCATTTCAATGTTGAGACCAGCCGTTTATCTGAGATGAGACTAATATCCCAGTATCAGACTCAAGGCAAGGACTTTAGTCTCTGCTTTGAGACTTGAATACAATTTTGCAATGAGGCCAGCAATTAGACTCTGCAGTCAGTCTCTGTACATAGATAGTACCACAAGCTGGGATTCAGAGTGCCGAGTAGGAGGGGTTGTCTTAGGGGTGACGGACTCCCCCGCCACCATCAGTGAAAAAGGTTGCCAGGTGAACCTCCCATTAGCCTTATCAGAGTTATACTGAAGTCCTGTCCCACTACAGCCTGCTGTCCTGAAGAATCATCACTGGAGGCCCAGGCTTAAATGACGTGATGGTAAGAGTTTCCTTTTGGGAATCACATAAGAACATAAGAACTAGGAGCAGGAGTAAACTATCTGGCCTGTTGAGCCTTTTCTGCCATTAAGCAAGATCATGGCTGATCTTTATGTGGTCTCAGATCCACCTACCTGCCCATTCTCCATAACCCTTACTTCCTTTGCTGTTCAAGAATCTATCTATCTTTGACTTGAAAACATTTAACAAGGTAGCCTCAACTGCTTCACTGGGCAGGGAATTCCACAGATTAGAGTGGTGCTGGAAAAGCACAGGAGGTCAGGCAGCATGTGAGGAGCAGGAAAATCAATGTTTCAGGAAAAAGCCCTTCATCAGGTGATTCCTCCTCCTCCCTTCTCCCACCAGGAAGGGGATAATCACACCTGCTCAGATCGGTATCTCAGATTCTTCACTGACCTTTTTTTTAACTTTCTGAATTGACACCAGTACCTCAATGCCTAAACGGGGGTAACGACCTCACGTTTTGCACTTACACCTGTACCATATGTTTGAGATCAATGTGTCTTCATCAGGCAATTGAATTTAAGCAATTAAGCAGGCAACAAAGCCAAGACTAGGGAGTCTTCTCACCTTCAGTACAATAGCCTGTGCCTAAGATGGCTCTTGCAGCATGTCTCAATGACTACTGCCCAGTGGTCCTAACTTCGGTGGTCATGAAGTGCTTTGAAAGGCTGGTCATTATTAACTCCAGTCTCCCCATTACTCTTGGCCCACTCTAACTTGCCTATCGGACCAACAGATCGGATGCAATGTCACTTGCCCTTCACTCCTCCCTAGAACATCTTGACACCAAGAACAGCTACATAAGAATCCGACCCACTGACCACAGTTCTGCCTTCAACACCATTATCCCTTCGAGACTTTTACTAAACTTAGTGATCTCGGACTAAGCCCCACTCTCTGCAACTGGATCCTCAGTTTCCAGACCCACAGGCCACAATCAGTGAAGATTGGGGAAAATATTTCATCATCACTAACACTGAACACTGAAGTTACCCCCCCAGGGGTGCGTACTCAGCCCCCTGCTGTACTCACTGTATGCCCATGACTGCATCGCCAAATACCAGACTAATGCATTTACAGGTTCGCTGAAGACACCACTATAGTCAGTTGAATTTCAGATGGTGACAAAACAGACTACAGATGTGAGGT
>NW_025214743.1:43770-50000 GCF_004010195.1 Chiloscyllium plagiosum | reverse complement strand
ACCTGCATATCTTTGGACTGTGGGAGAAAACTCACACAGACACAGGGAGAATGTGCAAACTCCACACAGGCAGTCAACTGAGGCTGGAATCGAATCTGGGTCCCTAGTGCTAACCACTAAGCCACCGTGCCACCCCTGCATTGCATGATTGATGAGTGTAAGCCCTTCTCAAAGGCAGATCCAAGTATAAAATGGGACCTTGGTGAAGCTTCTGTGTCTGCATTCCAAACTAGTATCCGATAGTAAAGGACTGAAATCTTTGAAATTTAATTTTAAAAGGTATGTCTGGGTAAATCCAGCAATAATAAATAAGTTGCTATGAAACAAAACCATCTCATTAAACTATTCTAACACAATTGCAAGAAGAAAGTGAAACCAATAATTTAAACCTCTGTTAACTCTTGTCAGAAAGATTTGTAGATTATGGACAGCAGAGCAATAGTGTGTGTGCAGTGAAGCATGTCAATCAGCAGCAGCTTCCAGATGCATTCATCACATTCATCCATAATATACAACCACAACCATAAAGATCTATGGGAAGTATTTTGTAAACCCAGCTCACAAGAGAGGCTGTAACAGTCCTTCGGTGTGCTTTCACCCAACCCTCCACCTACTCCCAACTGTGTATGGCGCATGAAAGGTCTAAGGTTGCCTGCCCATCCCTTTGCACACCCTCTGAATATGCAACCCCGCTGCCCGCCCCCAAGGCCCCCACACAGCCCAACACCCACCACAATGAATGAGCAATGGTGTTGTAGTGGTAAAATTACTAAATTAGTAATCTAGGACACCAAGATAATCTTCTGGGGCATTTGTGCAAATTCTACCATGGCAGTTGATGAAATTTGAATTGAATGAACAGCTAGTCTAATGGTCACTACATAACCATTGTCAGTTGTAATAAAAACCCATCTGGGTCACTAAAGCCCTTTGGAGAAAGAGACCTCCCATCCTTACTTAGTCTGGCCTACACGTGACTCCAAATCTCCAGCAATATGGTTGACTCTTAACTAACCTCTCAGGATAGGTTGGGCAGTAAATGCTGACCTAGCCAATTACACCCACATCAATATGATGTAATGATATTAGAATAGAAAACATTTTGATATCTTCTGTAGGTCAGACCTTATCTTACGCTCTTTTTCCATGATATATCCCAGGAAGGCAGAGGTACATTCCGAGGAAAATTCACATTTCATTAATAGTAAGCCCATGAGTCTGCAGGCACCATAACATCATGTGTATCTTATGGTCATCTATTTGAGCACCTCATTGTGTATTCATGTGCTGTCCGTAACATATAACTCCATCCACCGTTGTTAGTATATATTGAACATGTAACAAGCTAAGCTTCTAAGTTCAGGCTATCTACTTGTACAACAAACAGCCTATCTAGAATATGTTTGTGTGAGGTACGATAGAAAATATGTTTCACTTAGCAGATGATAATAAAAGATCTGGTTTGTTTGGCAACCACATTGCAGTTCCATCGAAATACCTAAGACAGGGATGGGGAACTAACAGCCTTAAGGCCTCATGCGGCCTTTTGGGGTACTAGTTGCGGCCTTCTGCCTATTTGCCCGCAAATACTAAATCCATCTTTTTAAATCTGTGCACCATTTTAAAAATTTTTACTGGTAACCCAGTCGTGTCAAAAACTAAGAGAACAGAGTATTCAATGAAGAATGGGAATTGCAGTATTACGTAGTTGCTGTGAAAGCTAAAATGACATGTTTGCTCTGTGACACCATAACTGCAACAGTGAGGAAATACAGTGCTTATCAGCATTATGCAACCCACAAATACGCTAAACTGGAAGGAGAATCCCAAAAGTTTGCAGTTAAGGAAGTGAAAAATCAAAATCAGCAGCAGTAAGTATTTAAAATGGTGTCAGGAAAAGGGACTAACATCATTGAAAGCAATTTATAAAGTAGCATATATACTGTACTTGGAAGAAGAGGTCAGCCATTTAGCGATGTGGAAGTTGTAAGATGCTTAGTTTCAGATAAGGTTAATAATTACAAACAACTACCTCTTTCATGAAGGATCGTAACTGATCAGTAACATGAATTCGTCCTCAATGTAATAGAACAACTTGTTACAATATGCCGAAGCGAAGACATTTATTATTCTATTGCCTTGGATGAATCCATTGACATTACTGACTCAGCGCAGGTGTTATTTTTTGTTCGTGTTATAACTGCGGATTTTCATTGCCACGATGAGTTACTAGCTTTGGTACCCTTACGATGAGGACATGTGGAATTGACATCTTCGCTGTCTTCAAAGAAAAATGTCACAAAGCAAAACTAAATTTATGTAATTTAGTAAGTGTATGTACAGACAGTGCACCTTCTATTAGAGGAAAATGTGAAGGATTTGATCTGCTACTGCAAAAAGAAGTGCCAGATTCAGATACATTGTTTTCCTTTCATTGTCCTTTGCATCAACAGAATCTGTGTCAAATCTACTGTTTTAAGCAACACATTAAAGAAAGTTATAGGTATTGTAAGCTACGTTCGAGTAAATGCATCACGGCATTACTAATTTAGCAACTTGCTTCAGCTTGATGATGAAACGCTCAGTATGGATCTGCCATATCATTCAAAAGTGCACTGGCTGTCAAAAGGACAAATACTTTTCAAACTTTTACTTCTGCAAAAAAACCCACTCTTTTTGAGGAAGTGAATGAAATGTGAATTGTCAAAAAAGTATTCCTGCAGAAATGTTACATTTTTGTGTGACATAATGTCAAAGCAAAATGATCTGAATTTTTTTTGCAAGGTAAAACTAATTTTATATACGATATGTGGCTAAAATTCCAGGCATTTCGGCCTTTTTCAAAACTCTCCTTACCTGACTGGAACTTTCAACCGAACACTTTCCTGAACTGGCAAAGCTAATTAATGAGCAGGATACAAGCAAATCATTAAGGAAATGCGCTGTGAAAGAATACACAACTCTTCTAGACTCACTGATTGAAGAATCTAATGAAAGGTTTGAAGATTTTGAGAAACTAGCTTTTCAACCATACCTGGTTGATGCCTCCAAACACCTGATGACTTACGAATGGAATTGATTGAGCTCTCAGAAGATAATATCGTGAAGTCTCTATTTGATGATAAGAAGGGTCCCATTGAAATATGAAAAAATGCTGTTGAATATCCACGTCTGTTTTGAATGCTGTCTTGTTTGGCACAACCGACTGTTGTGAATCAACGCTTTCATGTGTGACACAAATTAAAATGTGCTTAAGATCTCAGATGATGGATATTCACCTGGAGGACCAACTCCAGCTGCAGTCAATGATGTTGGAACCAAATATCCGATTCCTATCGCGCAATAAGCAATCTTTAAAATTTGTGAGAAGATTAATACTATAAGCAATCTCAAAAAGGTCATTAGATAGTTTTTCACTTATTAGTTCCATTGTCAAATTTGCCAAACAAATAAATGTATCTTTGCTGAATTTTTATTTTGTTTAAAGTCCTCATGTAATAGCAGGTTTAATTAAAATTAATAAACATGTTGACAAAACTATAACATTTTGTTGTATATGTTAAATTCTCAGCATGTGGCCTAATAGGATTTTGGTTAACTAAAATATGGCCTTCCAATGTAAAAAGGTTTCCCATCCCTAACTTAAAGTATGGAAACTCCTGACACAGTGAGTACCATGTGTCTAATTTACAACAAAGGTCACTTTTGGGATGATCAGAGACCACCTATCAGTCCACCCAAGGTACTTGGACACATTGCTGGGATGGAATGAACCAGCTCCCACTCTGGTTTCAAGTGGACCCCTGACAAAGGTAATTACAGGCACTTCAATAAACTTCGAGAATTTGAATGCTGCAGGGTATGCCTTCCAGTAGAAAACATCTCGAGTGGGAGTAAACTTGACAACAACCCTGCAAGAGTCAGTTCGAGTCATTTGTCAACCAATTTCGAACAAACTTGTTAAAACGAGCCATGAAAGATTGCAGCTAGAAATGTGAGACTAAAGCAATCATAACAAAAAATGACTTATCAGATAATTTCTTCAAATGTGGCTTTTCACCGAAAACATCGGCATCAAACCTGAGAATCAAATAACTGGGAATCTGCCCAATGAAATGATAGCAATCTGAGTACCACACATAATATTTATATCATCTCACTGTGCCCTCCACTGTCTTTCCATCTGATAAACAGAGAGAGGCATAAGCAGTCAATTAACATTGTTCATTCATGCAAGGAAGCCAAGGTTCATGAAGTGCTTCTGGACAAGTTCAATCCTTGGTCTGGTGCTGTTCCCAGTTAGATTGACTATAAGGTTCACAGTTGGTTTCCTGTGAGCTAGATCAGAGTGAGAGGCTGTACAAATCAGTCCGAGATCCTAGTCAAATCGATATTCAGTGACTCCAGCCGGAAGGAGGCATTACATGAAATGAAAACAAAATTGGGTTCATATGGTACGGTTTAAAAAAAAGGAAAAGCTCAGCTAGGAAATTACATTTGCATAACGATTTTCATGACTACGGGATACCCCAAAACACTTCACTGCCAATGAAACACTATTGAAGGACATTATTAACTGCAGTGCTTAGCTTTGCTGCTCCTCTCCCTTGTAAAACTGCTGTCTTTTGTGTACAGCTGTCAATGTTTTTTGTAAACTGTGTTTTGTAATTTGTTTAATAAAAAAAAATTAACTGCAGTGCTTCAAAGAGTGGACTCACTTTTACATTCCAATGAAGAATTAGGGGTAACAGATGCTGGCCTAGCCAGCAATGCATACATCCCACAAAAATATGAAAAATATAGCCCAAATATTCTGAGGAGGAGAAATTATACCCGATTCTGAGTTCTCTCATTTGTTGGATGCTAACCTGGAATTAAGAGTCTAATGATGACCATGAAACCATTGTTGATTGTCAGTAAAGTCGCATCTGGTTCACTAATTTCTTTTGGTGAAGGAAAATGCCATCCTTACCTGGTCAGGCTGACATGTGACTCCAGACCCACTACAATGCGGGTGACTCATAACTGCCCTCTGGGCAATTAGGGATGGGCAATAAATGCTGGCCTGGCCAGCAGCACCCTCATCCTGTGAATGAATAAAGTAAAATTGACTAAGTTTCTGGGTTTTGATGCTCAAAAGAGATGAACACAAACATGCAAATGACTCTTGATGTATCATTTTTAGATCATTTGCTACTCAATTTATCCTATGTTAATTGTAGTTATCGTTTTCAGCTAAAATGGATCAGCTTTCTGAATCTTATCAGTGTCCTACTATCACTTTGCTGTCTTGCCTTATGAGTAGGAGTGTCTCGGTTTTTGAAGGCTTTTTTTTTAAAAACAAGGTTACCAAACAATCTTTGTGAAAGAATATCCCAACACCTGCTCCACACACTCTGCCATTTGAGGATGTCACGGTTGTCTCGAACCATCATCTGCACTAATTAAAACTTGGAGTAACAACATATGTTCCCCACTGGCAAGATGTAACACAAGCTCAGTCCCCCAGCTGGAGTTGGAGATCAAAGAAGAATGCCTTAGATAAATTTATTTCAGAAGATATAAATTCTGGGTCTCCAACACCAACTTCTTGAAATGAGCATCCTTAGAAGGAAAAGTAATTTATTTTATATATGTACATAGGATGTGGGCATCACTGACCAGTGCCAACACTTTTTGGCAATCCCTTCAGCTGCCAACCACATTTTTGGGTGGGTCTGGAGTCAGATGTAGGCCATACCAGGTAAGGTTGAAAGATTGCCTTCCCTGGAGGACAGTTGGGTTTTTAACTATAATGGAGTAGAAAGTGAGGTCTGCAGATGCTGGAGATCAGAGCTGGAAATGTGTTGCTGGAAAAGCGCAGCAGGTCAGGCAGCATCCAGGGAACAGGAGAATGGACGTTTCGGGCATAAGCCCTTCTTCAGGAATGGGGAAAGTTTGTCCAGCAGGCTAAGATAAAAGTTAGGGAGGAGGGACTTGGGAGAGGGGCATTGGAAATGTGATAGGTTGAAAGAGGTCAAGGTGAGGGTGATAGGTCAGACTGGGGTGGGGGCGGAGAGGTCGGGAAGAAGATCTCAGGTTAGGAAGGCGGTGCTGAATTCGCAGGTTAGGAAGGCAGTGCAGGTTAGGAAAGCTTCCCTCATTCCTGAAGAAGGGCTTATGCCCGAAACGTCGATTCTCCTGTTCCCTGGATGCTGCCTGACCTGCTGCGCTTTTCCAGCAACACATTT
>NW_025214743.1:41467-43732 GCF_004010195.1 Chiloscyllium plagiosum | reverse complement strand
ACCTCTCCGTCCCCACCCCAGTCTGACCTATCACCCTCACTTTGACCTCTTTCCACCTATCACATTTCCGACGCCCCTCTCCCAAGTCCCTCCTCCCTACCTTTTATCTTAGCCTGCTGGACAAACTTTCCCCATTCCTGAAGAAGGGCTTATGCCCGAAACGTCGATTCTCCTGTTCCCTGGATGCTGCCTGACCTGCTGCGCTTTTCCAGCAACACATTTCCAGCTCTTTTTAACTATAATGGTTTCATGATCGTCAATAGACTGGCTCTCTATTCCAGCTTTTATTGGACTCAAATTTCACCAACTGCCATGTTAAGATTTGAACGCCTGTCTCAAAGACGTTGGCCTTGGGCTTTGGAGTGGGGTAGTTAAGTGCTATTAGCAGTAAACAGTGCCTCACCTGAAGGGGATGTGTGGAAAGTTATTGTGCTACTACTGCCTCACCTCATATCTGCTTTAGCCAAATCAATAGAGATTAATTGGATAAGCTTGGGAGAAGATCAGCCATGATGATGTAAAATTGTGGTATGGGCTCGAAGGGATAAATTGCCTACTCATATTTGGACCTTGTTTGCCTATTGGTTTTGTAATACATTTGGTTCACACAAATTAACCTTAACCAATAATGTTATAATGTTTAATACGGAAGCATATTTGGAATTTAGCTGTTCTAGGTACCTATCACATATCCTCTACCCAAGTGGAGGAATGTCTTGCGGCATCCTACTAGAACGACAAACCTTCTATCCAGAGACCACACATGCAGTATTGCATATAGTTTTGCGCTCCTCACTTAATAGGAGATATATTTGCCAAAGACAGAGTTCAGTGAAGGTTCACCAGACTAATTCCTGGATAGAAGGTTTGTCGTTTGATGAGAAATTCTGTCAGTTAGGCCTGTATTCAGTGTGGTTCAAAAGAATGAGAGAGAAACTCATTGAAATATAAAATTGTGACATAACTGGATGCAGATGGATCCAGGATGGTATTCCCACTGGCAGGCGGTTCTATAAAGATGGGCCATAATCTCAGGCTACAGGGTAGACCATTTAGGACTGAGATGAAGAGCAAGGAGAGAGTGGCATATCTGTGAAATTCTGTCTGACATAAAAGCAATGGAGGACAGGCCACTGAATATATTTTAATAAGTGGGAAGAAAGGCATACAACAAATTCAATGGATTAGTGTTGCGATTTTTTTTTATGAAAGGTAAGAAATTCATTCCTGAAAAGTGACCTAACGGTATCAGTTTCAAAAATACATACAAACTTCGTCAGGGTCTGGAGAGAATCCCTGGAGTGTAAATGGAATCAATCTTTATAATTCTTGACATAGGATAATCTCGGAATATGCATTGAGCCATTACTTTGAGTTCTGACTTCAAAGAAGATAATCCAAAAAGCAATTGAGAAAAATCGAGAGTGGAGTTTGAAAGTACATTTCTGTTTCATTCCTCGCACTTTTTGATTCAGTTCAGTAGATACAAGTCACAACAATGGCAGTGTTTTCCTCTAGCTTGTGATGTTCCCAAACCAAGAGTTTTCACACATGAAAGGTTTTGGCCATCAAGTTTGGCGAGGAGTCTCAACAATGTCTATACATCTTGAGACAGAAAGAAACTTGAAGTCAGTTTCAAACAAAACTTCTTTTGCTTGTCACAAATGTCACCAGACTCTAGAGTTTCACGAGAAATTTGTTTATTTCAAAACTTAAAAGAGCTGAGTGAGGAGTATATCTTCTCTGGATAGGAGTTTCAATCATGGATAGCATTGGGCAACAGGTTGAAACTTTATATGAGTCAAGTCATTGCTAATTTCAAGATATAAATGCATAGCATGGTTTCTTTATTTCTTTTGCGTAACAAATAAGATTACAAGGCAAGGTTTTTGGAACAGACATTACAAGATCAGCTTGACCCTCAGGATTTGAAGAACTGTTCCTGGCAGGCACTAACTAGACAGGTGCATCTGTGTCTGAACCAATTCTACCTCTGCGCTTGCAGTTAATACGGTAAAAATGTTCTAGCAATTGAAATGCAAATGTACTATTAAGCTAAGCTGAAAATGTGTTGCTGGAAAAGCACAGCAGGTCAGGCAGCATCCAGGGAACAGGAGAATCGACGTTTCGGGCATAAGCCCGTCTTCAGGAATGAGGAAAGTGTGTCCAGCAGGCTAAGATAAAAGGTAGGGAGGAGGGACTTGGGGGAGGGGCATTGGAAATGCAATAGGTGGAAGGAGGTCAAGGTGAGGGTGATAGGCCAGA